>NC_084800.1:100872939-101177396 GCF_963169125.1 Humulus lupulus
ATGCGTCAGATAGTGTTTCTCGTATTCTTTCAGCTATCTTGACACATAAGCGATTATATTCCAGCCTACATCAACACACATCCAAGTACTTATTTTGATGCATCATAATAAACCATGAATCTTTCATCGTTAGTTGTAAAACTCACTACATGCACGATAATAAGTTTATCTTTCAGGCCTTGAAAACTCTGTTCGCATTTCTTTTTCCAAACAAACTTCAGGTTCTTCCTTGTCAACTCCGTTGGTGGCATGACAATCTTGGAAAATCCTTCCACAAATTTTGTTATAATAACCTGCTAACCCAATAAAACTCATCACTTCAGAAGCATTCTTTGGTTTCAAACAGTCCCTTACAACTTCAATCTTCACCAGATCCATGTTAATGTCATCCTTGCTTACAATATGCCCTACAAACGCCACTTGGGAATGCCAAAATTCACAATTTTTGAATTTTGCGTACAACTTATGCTCCCTCAATCTTTGTAGAGTCAACCGTAGGTGCTCTTTATGTTCCTCCTTTGTTGGTGAATGAAGAAGGATATCATCTATGAACACTGTTGACGCGGTTTTTCGCACCTGAGAATTAACAATAAAAAAAGAAGAGTTTTAAGCTTGAAAAAACCGTAAATGAATAAATAAAAATACACCTCAACTTTTACTTGGTTTAGTGGTTAAATTCACCTAGTCCACGAGTCAATATTATTTCTGAATGCTCTTAAGAGAATCGTCTAAGACAATTTCTTCAAAGTTTTGGTATTGAAAAATTTCGTCCCTTTTCCTGTTAATTTCCTCTCTATTTATAGAGGAAAAATGAACAGTTTAGGTAACTTACAAAAATTGGTAACTACCTTTTATTACAATATATTTTATTAATTTTTTGATTGATTACATTCATTATGCAAAATCATAATAATCCTTCTAGTGATAGAATCCCAGATCTTTAGAGATTCGTTTCTGTGCCTCAAGTACATCTCCTGCGATTTGAAGTCTCACTGAGCGAACTCAAATATTCCAGGAAAGCTCGATCTGTTCATTAGGTCACACGAACTAATCTTAGGTGAGCTTAGGATCTACCCAAGAAATCTCTCCATTTCCCTGATGATAACTCTGTTTTGACCAACCTAAAATCTTCAAGACCATGGAACTCCAAGACCATGGACACGGAGCTAGAAAATCTTCATTAATCGCAGTATGACTGTACTACGAACAAGACACATCAGCTTGTGTTTTTCAGGTACAACGAATTGTTGAGATTTGTTAAATATAATGGTTAAATTGTGTACACAATTTGGTGCAAAACACTTAACGATTTTTACTTACGTTGAAGTGAAATATGATATTTTGTTGTAGGCATCTATAATTGACTTTTATGGGTATGTAGTGATACAATGAGGTATATAAGCATGCCAAAATATTTTGGGAACATTTGGATATGTTTAAGGTTACTTTTGAGGAGTTGACACAACCCTTGTGGTGTTGCATCACTCTAGGCATCGCCTGGGAACTTAAGCCTAAGGATTTTGTAACTGGTCGAAAATGCTACAACATTTTTTTGCAGCATTTTTCAAAATGCTGAAAGTTGTGTTTTTTGCTCCAAATGACTAGTTTAAAAGTTTCTAATCCTATTAGTTGAGCCTAATGATGATGCCTACACTATAAATATGGGTTATTAGAGTTTAAAAGTCTTTATCACACTTTTCAACTCTCTCTCAAAAACCCTCTCTCTCTAGCTCTCAAGATTACTAGTTTTCTACAAGATCTTCATCAAGAAAGCTTGACCTGCATGAAGATTCAAGGCTTGTTAATCCTAATTTCATTCCATTGTACTAGCTTCAAGCAATCTAAAAGGGGAGCTTAGGAATATATATTTTTGGACAAAAAATCTCAATTTGTGTCAATCCTTTGTACGTAACATCCATTGGTTCACATGAAATCATAAACTTATGATTTTATGTAACTTGGTATTTCTCCACAAAATTCTATTCTTTCTCTTGATTTAGTTTGTGTTATTCTTGTTGGGGTTTTATGCCCTAATTAAGACTCAAATTCTTTGTAATATCATTTTATTATCAATAAAAGAATAGAAATCATTTTTTGACTTGGTCAATCACTTTGCTCACATGTTTTATTTTCATGATTATTTGTTAAATATAAACTTCTATTAAATCCCGAGCATATAGATAATCTTATTTATAGTGACGTAATCACAGTGGAATATAAATATGATTATATGTTCAAAATAAGTTAGTCCTAAGATTAGTCAGTGCATCGGATTTACACTGACTTGCCAATCTGCGATATGATCTACATACACATTATAGTATTATGTTCTTTCTAGAACATTAGCAAAGTAGATAAGATCGGATGTATTTGTTTCATCGGACTGGACTGATATTGACAGTTGATAAGATAAGTAAACATATCGTTATTATCTATTCTAGTAATTGTTAGGAAAAAATATTGTTTTGCCTCAATGGAAATGATTATAATATTACAACTCTATGCAATATATTAAAAATAAATAATGATTGATTGAATAAGATTACAACTCTATAACTGAAAATTACAAATGAACAAAGAAAAGGAAGAAGATGATGATGAAGAAGATAATGGTGATAATACAACTCAAAGCAAAATGTTACAAGTAAAGTAAAATGTTTGAAATAAAGAAAAGAAGATTACAACCTTTGAACAAGAAATACAAGTAATAGGAACAAGAGAATAAGAAGAAAACAATGCAATAGAAAGAAGAACATAAATACAAGAAACTCTCACTTACACAACCTAACTGAAGAAGGTTGGGGATCACCAACTTGAACAAGGTTTAAAACCTTTGTCCAAAAACTTATTTCCCCCTAACTCAAGCACTAAGGGATCTCTCTCAGATATTGGAAAATCTTTCTGGATTTATCAAGCCTCAAGGTGTTTCTAGCCAAGTGTTCTAATGGATAGAAATGTTGTGTCTTTCAAGTGAGCTATAGGCTCCTATTTATAGAGTTTAGAGACACCCCTTGAATTTCAAATTCCACCAACCCCCATGGCTATTACCAATGTTTAATTGGATTAATATGGAATTAAAAAAGAGATTTTGGAGTTATTTGGGTTTTTTGAGCCGTTCAACAAATATTGAAAAAACTGAAAATTGGTCAGTTTTTTGGCCTGTGGCCGCGGCCACTGGTCACTGTTCCACAGGCCGCGGCCACTGAATGTTGGTGGCCGCAACCACTGACCAATTTCAGCACAAAAAATTGTGCTGTTTTTCCAAACGGTTCCAAACCCTCCCTAATGATTTTGTAACTCCCAAAACACATTATTGGGGGTAAAAATCATATCTCTAACAGCCATATCACATATGGCTTTATGAAATTCATCTCAATATTGTGTAACAACAATTTTACACAATAAAGGGTAATATTTGGAAGTTACAAATTTGTAACACCAAATATGTTACATTATTTGGATATATCTCATATATCTAAATATTGTAACTCTCTATTATATGTTACAATATGTAGCACACTTTGTCACATTTATTTAATCTAAAACATTATATTATAATATATTATAATTTTACATTATATTATAAAATAATATAACATTCCCCCACAAGATTAAATAGTTATCTATTGTAACACTTATTTAATCAATCATTATATTTTGAAATATAACATACCACCCACTTGATTAAATAAGAACTCTCTCTTATAGGAGTCATTGCATTAGCGCATAAAGTAAAGTGTTTTTCAACTTGAACTTTACTATAGTGTAATTATCACAAAATTTGTCGAAAATTAGGTTGCACTAGGCATTGAACCATCTTTTCATGATGACAAATCGGTGATAACACACACACCTTTGCGATGTTCACTTGAGACCTCTATGTCTCGCTTTGCACTATTAATGGCCATGTGCACTTTCCATTCATGGACGTTCTTGAGAATACTCTCAATTCTCATGAGAGGCGGCACCACCCCTAGGTCCATATAGGTAGAATTCTTACAGTATTTTGTTACCAAAATACTTGTCTTTACAAGACTGAACTCTATTAAAAAACCTTTCAGTTTTAACCCTCCACTTGGTAACACACAAGTACTCAATATCTCAGATGGGACTTGTTTTGAGTACAACTAATATTCACTTGATTGACTTGTTATTACCTATTGAACCTAACACTAGTTGAATAACTAGTGTTAAGATAGGTTACCATCAATCATGAATCTCTTTAGGGAGTTTAAGTCCCATCCCTCAAGATGATGCAGCCACTTAATCCCTCGTTAGTGGCTTAGTGAAAGGATCTGCCAGATTTTCACTTGTTCTCACGTAGGATATTGAGATGACTCCTCTTTGAATCAATTCTCTTACATATCCATGTCTTAGACTAATGTGTCTAGACTTCCCATTATACACTCCGTTGTATGCTCTAGCCAATGTCGCTTCTCTATCACAATGTATCGATATAGTAGATACATTATCTTTGATTAGGGGAATCTCTATCAACAGATCCCTTAACCATTCGGCCTCTTTGTCGGTAGCAGCTAAAGCTATGAACTCTGCTTCCATAGTGGAATGAGATATATAGGTTTATTTCTTGGAGCCGACACCACTAACACCTGCTCCATGATCCTCTGAGGTGCCCTGTCATACAACCACCTCTTTGTCCTCTTGGGACCATTTTGTACTAAGAGCCATTGGAGCTCCCCTATAAATAGGACCTTCCTTCAACTAAGAAAGGGGTCAATAAATGAGGCGTTGTAACAAAAAATTCTTTAGTAATACGAATATTCTCTCCATTTTCACTCAGTAACTTGATTCTAAGTTCAGATAGCTATCCTAAGTTCTTCTAAGTTTCTTCACAGCTCTTCATTTACTTTTAAGCTCAAAAGTTTTTCGATCTCACTTGGTTGACGAGTTCTACCATCAACAGTTTGGCGCCGTCTATGGGAAGGACTAGTATCAAGCCGATGTACTTCCATCAATTCTGACAAGAAGAAATGCCAAGGCATTCAAGACGCCTACCAGAATCTTAGGATGTTGAGACCCACCTGGATGGAGACCAACTATGAGCCTCTAGAAGAGACATTCCACCACCTGAGGATGGTGGTATACCAAGGGAACATCCAGTTCCTGGAGAGGAGAAGGAGGCATCATTCTCGGCTGTCCAACCTAGCAGAGGTCATCCTGAACAATATGCTACTCGTGTGAGTGGCCTAAGTACGCACCCTCCTCCTCGACCATTGACTGTACCGTGCTCTGGCGCAGGCCCGATAATAGTCCGCGGGTGCACTCCGTGAACTCCAGCTCCAGAACTCGCTTTTACGAAGATGAGATACTCAAGTTGCACATAAAAATCAAAGGCTGGAAGGCACAATAGAGAACATGCAAGATAATTTGAATGACCTGCTGCAAGGGAAGTCAAGCTTGCTCCTTCCCCAGCATAGAGAGAAAGAGCATGTACGAGGAGAAACCACCATACCCTTGGACAGTGGCAAAACGCAGCTCTCCAGTAGTCATACCCCTCACCCAGAACACAAGGAAGATTATACACCAATGATGAAACCTGGCATGAACCCCACCTACAAGAGGTGCAAACCCAAGACTATCTCCAAAAGAGCTTCATCTGACTTGAGGGAGAAATTTAACCAGAGAGGGTCCAAGGTAAAAACCACACCCCTACAGCTCCCCCGAGGGACACAACCTAATCAAGGGTTCACCTTGAGAACCCACGAGACTCCTTAAACAAAAAGAGGGGGAACTAGACATCGAAATGCAAAGCCTACGAAGAAAGATAGTCACTGCATCTGGGGGGCACGGAGGTGACAATGAATTTGACCATGAGTCACCATTCACAAGGGAGATCTAGGTTGGGCAACTCCCCAGCAGCTTCAAAGAGCCTCGCATGACTCCGTACAAGGGCACTACGGACCCAAAGTATCACTTAGACACCTTCAATGAATTGATGAAGTTAATGGGGGTCAACAACAAGGCAAGGTTCCATTACTTTGCCATTATACTCAAAGGAGCTGCTTACAAGTGGTTCAAGAGGTTAAGGCAAGGAACAATCAGGTCATGGCAGTAGTTCTTTGGTGAATTTCTTCAGCAGCACCACGCGATCCGTGATTATGGTATGTCGAGTACCAACCTCGCTAACATAAACAAGGCGAGAGTGAAAGCCTAAAGAGCTATATCCACAAATTCAATATGGAAGCAACTAAGCTGGAAAGTACAACTAAATTGAAGCTCAAGATGGCTATCACAGTCGGAGTTCATTCAGGAAGCAAGTTATGGGATAACATGCTCAAGAGGGAGGTTACAAACTTAGACGACTTCTTCGAAAGAGCACAAAAGTATATACATGTGGAAGAGGGCCATAAGAGCTTGCATGTTGGGGAAAGCAAACCTTCCTCCAATCACCCTTCTACCAATACATATGAAGACTCTGTGTAGAAGAGATCGTTGTGATAGAGAAGTCGTTGATCAAGCTAAAGATTGGAGGAGGTCTACAAGAAGGCTTCAAGGAGAAGCTAGTGGGATTCATCAAGGATAACCTTCAATAAGACTCCCTTTATTTGAGTCACTTAGGAACCAAAGAAGTCATCTTAATTGGCCCCCATAAAGTAGTAGTAGTAGTAGTAATTTTTCTTTATTTGAGTTATGCCTCATAAGAAATCAAAAGTTTCACCATAGTTGGCTTTCCATAGATGTAATTTATCTTGATAGGATCAAAAGAGGTCGCCAAGCTGACTCCAGGATGTAATATGACAATGACGTTGTGCTTACCCTTTCATGTTGTTTACTATTACTAATGTCAAGCACTTATCTTATATATTACATCTCTCATCTCCAAGGACACTTATATTATGCACATACTGCCATTGGCAGTTGGAATTGTCAAAGCGTATCAGAGAGAATGAAAAACAAAGTGCTTGGCAAGATAGATCCCATCAACCACTTGGGAGGGAATAGACTCAACCTTACCAGGCACCTAGCCATGTGCAAAATAGGTGCCTAGCCTCACAAGCCTCAACAAGAACCTAGCCATGTGCGAAATAGGTGCCTAGCTTTGCGAGCCTTAATAGGCACCTAGCCATGTGAAAAATAGATGCCTAGCCTTGCGAACCTCAATAGGCACCTGGCCAAGTGCAAAACAAGTGCCTAGCCTTGTGAGATATATATAAAAGTACTTATAATATAAATGTATGAGTGGTGAACCTTATAAGACAACATTTGAATCTATAAGGACTAGCTACCCTTATAGAATCTAAGAAAGTCAAAAGGTCCCTCAAAAGTGACCTCCTCACAAACACAAACACACCCACCCTACAAAGGGACCACGTCGCAGAAGACAAAAGGAGAGCCCAAAGAGATCCCTAAGTCTAGATTGACCAAGTCGCCTTACTAAGGGAAAAAGGCCTCAAAGGAGGTCTTTGCAAAAAAAAAAAAAAATCCCTGGCAATCAATAAACGGGCCTTGAAAATAGGTGCATGTGAGGTTTCACAAGTACCATCTCCCTATAAGGGTCTAAGGACCAAAAAGGGTACTCATAATAATCCTAGGTCGACCAAAGTCACCTAGCCCAAAAAGGGTCTCAAAGAAGACGCTTGCAAAAAGGGTCTCGAAGAAGACTTTGCAAAAATATTACTATGCATAATGACGAGAAGGACACTTCTCGCACAAAATAAAATCTGTGTGCAAAAATATATAAAAGGATAGCGAGAACCCAATGGGTTAGCATATCCTTACAAGTAGCCAAGGTGCCCCAATAGACACGAATCACACTCAGTAGAGAGGTCCTAAAGGGAACCTTTTCAAAATAAAAAGGTGCTAATAAGAAGCCTACGTTCATAAAAGGAGATGATAATGTTCTATCACAAAATAAGCATAAGTCATAGCAGGACTTGTTAAAAGTTCCTCATGAAGAAAACAAGAGAGCTAGAAAAAACTCAGGAAAAATAAGTCAAGTAGCATTACAACCAAATCAAAGTAAAAAGAAAGAAGTTGCCCACACATGGGAGCAAAAGACGGGGTAGGAAAAAACTTCATGGTTTCCTACCGTGAGCACTCCATTCGGTAGCCTGAGCAACATCGTGGTCACCAAATGAGGAGAAGTCAGAGCCAAGATTCTGTTTCCAACACCATATAATAACTTTAGCTTCCGCCATTTTCTTACTCTTAGACGAAGAGGAAGTCTTCTCTACAACTTCTCATATCTTGTGTGTGGCCTCAGCGAGCTGGTTCTTAAGTCCCAAAATCTTGACAGTAAGCAGATCATTCTCTGCCCCGGAAAGAGATAGATCTTTGGTCGACATCATTTATACTTCAAGGGTATCAATCAACGAGCAAGTACTGGTAGACTTCACGGTCGAGTCAACCTGCTGATAATAAAGAAGAAACCAACATGACGAAGGGACTACAAGAAATAATTATTAAAGCACTCTTCACTCTGAAATCTGACAAGCGCTAAATGAATGCAAACCACCCAGGGAAATTCCATAGAAGCACCACATGAGGGCTCACCATGGCTAGACGCTACTTCTTCGGCCCCTCCGGGTAGTCTGCCTCAAGCTCCTTCATATGGCCCAATATTGTGTACACCAATTGTACCCATGGGATATGTACCAAGGAATGATTGGAATTAATTAAAATTTAAAGGAGTCCTGAGGATCACTACTCATGAAGTAAGCTTTTCCGTATCTTATAAACAAAGAAACACACTTATACCTTGCATGTCATAAAGATTGAACAATATAGTCTACAAGAACGCCTAAAGGCCCTCTCATAGACTGGGGGCAAGTGTGAATGTCAAAATTCCACATCAAGTAAAGCACCCAAGAGGAGTCCCAAGAGATAGGAAAAGCCTTGGGATCAAACCTGCACTTTCCTAGATCTTGGGGGGGGGGGGGGGGGAGGGGGGTGAGCACAAGCCTCCGTAGAGATTGGGGGGCGAGCCCAAGCCTCCCTAGGGCTTGGGGGCGAGCTCAAGCCTCCCTAGATCTTAGGTGCAAGCTAAAGCCTTCCTAGGGCTTGGGGGGCAAGCTTAAGCCTCCTTAGAGCTTGGGGGCAAGCTCAAGCCTCCCTAGGGTTTGGGGGGCAAGCTTAAGCCACCCTAGAGCTTCGGGCCAAGCTCAAGCCTCCATAGGGCTTGGGGGGCGAGCTCAAGCCTTCCTAGAGCTTGAAGGGCAAGCTCAAGCCTCCCAAGGGCTTGGAGGGTGTGCTTAAGCCTCCCTAGAGCTTGGGGGGCGAACTCAAGCCTCCCTAGGGCTTGGAGGGCGAGCTTAAGCCTCCATAGAGTTTATTGTTTACTAAGAAATTAATTTGAGCATGGAGAAATGACAAGATAAGCCAAACAAGATACCAACACCCAATAGTTGCTTTTAAGAGATGGAGGAGACAAGAATACCAAGCTCACACCCCCTAGGACCCCAGAGGCAAGCTGAGGGGGAAAGCTCAGGGGGAGAGCTCAGGTCCCCCCTGAAGCCTAAGCACAGGTTCAACCTCACCTCGGATCATGAAACATATGCAAGTATCCCTAGAATGCAAGGCGACGCTTTGGAGGGCCTCAACAAACTTGGAATACCAACTTAAGGCCATCACCAAGCTTGAAAGGAGATAAGCTAAGAGAGTCCCTATAGCCTGGGGGAAAAGTACCTCATCAACCTCGAGCAATAAATGTCTTGCACTCAAGCTCTCAAGGACTTATTAAGGCATGGGTAAAGAGGATGTACGAAAAAGGCTTGAGTAGTACGGAGTACCAACCAGACACGACCATCAGAAGAGTAGTGGTCGTACATAAGTCAGGAGAGTAGTGGTCGTACAAAGTAATAAGAGGAGGCCCGCCTCCTCCCACACCTCTGACAAAAGTCAGGCCCGAAAAGCCTGGAGCCCGACACCACAAACGCCTACTACGTGATTCTATGAGATGCCCTATCATACCACCACCTCTATATCCCCTCGAGACCCTTTTTGTAATAAGAACCATTAGAGACCCCCTATAAATAGGACCTTCCTTCAACTAAGAAATGGGTCAAAAAATGAGGCATTGTAACTAGAAATTCTTGAGTATTACGAATATTCTCTCCATTTTCACTCTGTAACTTGATTCTAAGTTCAGATAGCTATCCTAAGTTCTTATAAGTTTCTTCATAGCTCTTCATTTACTTTTAAGCTCAGAAGTTTTCTGATTTGACTTGGTTGACGAGTTCTTACCGTCAACAGCCACCGGCGAGCAACGAGGACCCCTGGCAACAGGCGACCACGATCGAAAATAGGCGATTGGAGACCGGGGACTGGCAAGGGCCTCGAGGACCAGCTACGACTGATGATGACTTTAGTTGATCCTTGTGATGTGTGTTGGTCCGACTTGTGCGTCTGGTTAGGGAAATTGGCTAGGGCCCTTTTCTTCTTACAATTGGTATTGGCGTGTCCATCTAGGGATCATTTGGCTTCACGCGATGGGAGAAGTAGGCCGACCTTGGTGAGTCCTACCTTTTATTGCGTATGGGAGAGTGGTGAGGGCCACTCCTCATGACGATTGGTGGTGACTGTTGTGTCCTGATACTTTTTGTTGACGAGTCACTGCTTCGTGGGCTGCCACGTGGAAGTGTCGAATTTTGGGTATAACACATGTTATCATTATTAAATTACTTATTCTTTAATTATCAAGATTTTCATTCATACTTTGAATATGCTTCTTTAAGTATCAAGATTTGTATTCATACTATGAATATGTTTCTTGATTAGTCTCTAGGGTTTGAATTATTGAATTAATTCCAATTATTCATTGTTGGTTTAGAAAGTATAGCCATAAATCCCCAACTGTCAAAAATCTCTTTCTCTAATTACTTTCTTTTGTGTTTTGCATAATCAACAATGAGGGAAATTGGTTCTTCTTCTACAATCTTCAAATCCTTGCTACAAGATTGGTTTGTGTTGAACACATAACCATGAGGGATCAAAGATAATTTTATTTGAATATGCACTACATGAATGTGACTATGGGCTCAAAGTCTTCATCAACCAAGGATGAGACTACTCTATGAGATTACAAACTTAAGGTGATTGGTACCATAAAATTCCTTATTCTAAATGTGTAGATTTCAAGAATTTGAATAAAATGTGTTTGGTGCCATGTTTTTGCGAGTTTGAGTTTATTGTCTATTTTAAGAGTACAATGGTGAATGCTAATAAATAATTCAAGGTTTATTGTTATACTTGTTTTGTTTGTAAAATTATTGATCATCATGTGAGATATGGTAATTGTAAAATTAACCATAATGAGATTAGTGTAACGTCCAACTACTCAGGGACCATTACCACATGTGTTTAAATTTGTGCTAGACTCGCTAAACGAGTCATTTGGACTAAAACATGTGATTAAGTGTCTAATGGTTCAATTATTAAAAATCTTGGTCAAGGAACAAACATTTTCATTAAAACTTTAATCTTTACATGGGATCTCAAAATACAAGTTTAAAAATTGTTTACAACCAAGGGATTAGAAAAACAGGCCGACCTAAGCGACAAAACAGGGTTCAATCCTAGTTCCCCTGCGATATCTCGATAGTGGCGATTGAGTAGACTGCATATGTATACATTACCTCTAACGCTCTCCCACTCATGGCTGGCCAAGCTTCTCCTTACCCTTACCTGCACCACACAGCACCCGTGATCCAAGACTAAGCAAGAAAACATACTTAAACAATTTCAGATAATCAACATAATTTAATAGCATGCCCATTTATTTAGGTGGCATCCGAGCCAGTCAAGTTCATAATACACTCCCATTTATTCAGGTGGCATCTGAGACAATCAAGTGCATAATACACTCCCATTTATTTATAAGGCATCCAGTAAAGTGCATAATACACTCCCATTTATTCAGTTGGCATTCGAGCGAGTCAAGTGCTTAATATGGTCCCAGGGTGGCTTGGACATAATGGCCATCACTCAATGCGCATAGTGCCGACCACGACTTATAAGCTGAGTCTTGTGAGCCCTCGACTTATAAGTCGAGCCTTGTAAGCCCTCGACTTATAAGTTAAAGATTCCAATAACTTTACTTAGCTAGTTAGAAAGTAGTAGTAATAGTAATAGCTAGTTGTAGTTGTAGTATGTTTATTACTGTGGATTTTGGTTCAAGCTGGGACTTAGTTGGACACTCGTAGTAACACTTGTAGATTTTATAAGTTTAACCTATAGTTTAAGAATATTAATTATAACCTAAGGCTTGATTAATATGACTGATTACGAGGATAATAATTATTATACTATAAGGTTTAGATAGACCCAATAAGGTAATGACACTTTTCATGTGTATGTTTAATGAGAAATTAAGTATTTTTGAGGAATAAGTTTATTAAGGGTAATATTTGAAAATCCCAGAGTCTGCCAGCGGCTTTGAAATCGTTATTAGACTCAGTCAAAGCTGTTTACTCAATTCAAATTAGGCTGAAAAAATGTAATTACGTGTATAATATCTCAGCGTATGCCGATATATCGCAGCTCTAGGGGTGATATATCGCCACACGGGGATACGAAAAACACGTGACTTCGCACGACCATTTCGACGAGCCTCGGGTATATGAGCCCAGGCGATATATCGCCTATGGTAGGAGATATATCGGCTCTAGGGCTGTATTTTCAAATGATTTTGAAACCGATCTCATTTTAATCCTCAACCTCTTGATAAGTCCAAAATCTTTTTGACCGAGTCTTCACGCTCTGCTGAATGATTATTCAAATGTTTTTCAATTAAAAAGCCATTATTTTATTCAAGCTAAATGAAGATCTTTTCATTCTTGAACTCTATAAATAGGACCTAGTGCCCAGCCATTTATTCATTCATCAAGCTGAGTTCAGAGCCTACAGGCTGCTAGGATTACTTTCGAGTGTTAAACACTTGGGTTAGGGATATAAGCTTTATCATTATAAGCTTATTAAACACTTGGGAAGTAAGGTTCATAGTATATTTCGGTTTCGAGGTGTAGTTCGGGTATAGCAATTTCAAAGGTATTCCTATTCTTAGCTTTTTTCAGTATTATTTCATTAGTTTTTCTCTACTCAAATCCTAACTCAGTATTCTTTATTCTTGGTTAGGCATCTAAGTTATTTGAACTTGAGGATCTTGTTGGTAAGTATCTTTTCGATGTTGTAGTCATTCTTTTCATCTCTTTCTTTTAGAATACTCACCTTTCTCAATTATTGTTTTAGGAGTGTTCCAAAATCCCAACCTTGTTCTCATCATCCCAGTATTTTTGGTAAGGAAAATAGGATAGTTCTTATGTGATATATGTTTATATAAAAGTTTTATGATTATGATATAGTATGTTTCTATGTGTTATGATATATGTATGCTTTGGGCTTATAGTTGTTATCTAGCAAACCCTATCACATTTATGTTTTGGGGCTTATAGTTGCTATATAGCAAACCCCAATAGTTATATGTTCTTGGGGCTTATAGTTGCTTAACTAAGCAAACCTCATTATAGTTCGAGGCTTATAGTTGCTTAGTTAGCAAACCCCAATAGTCACCATGTACATGGGTTAGAATTGTGATATATGTGTTATAGTATATGATATATGTTCATAGTTTATGTGTATGATTATGTTCATGCTTGTAGTAGATTTTCCTTGCTGGGCATTAGGCTCATTCCTTTATGTTTTATATGTGCAGGAAAATAGTTAAGGCGGCGGGAAGGTTCTTGGTAGCTTGGGAATGTGTATTGAGGCGGAATGGAATCGGTGGACTGCGCAAACGATTCGAGGATGAAGTTGTTTAAGTCTTTTAAAATTATGCTTTATATGTATTTTCCGAACTTTGTTTTGTAACGAATTTTAAGTTATGTTCTATTTTATTTGAAGACAATGGGATCCCATATCCTAACCGCATTTTTTATGTATTTTAACCCTGGTTTTACAGTTTTCTAATAAAGTTACGACTATTTTGTATGTAAGTTTTCTTAAGATTAGTATCTATGAGTAGTAGTGATTAATGGTCCAAAGTCTAGAATAGTTGGATCGTTACATAAGTCGAGCCCTTTTGAACCAAATATGCCCTCGACTAACAGGTCGAACTTTTAGTTTAGCGCAATAGACAGATCCTCAACTTATAAGTCGAGCTTTCCAGTCATGAACAGACATCCATATAATACATTCATCATACTCACATATACAACACATTATAGTGTACTTAAACAGATATTCACTGGCATAATTATAATCATGCTCACTAACTAATCATGCTTACATTTAACAGTTAGGTGAAGCCCTAATCATATTACATTTAACAGCTGGGTCGAGCCCCAATCATAATACATTTGACAGTTGGGCCGAGCCTTAATCATATTACATTCAACAATGGGGCCAAGCCCTAATCATATTACATTTGACAGCTAGGCCGAGCCCTAATCATATTACATTCGACAACGAGGCCAAGCCCTAATCCTATTACATTCAACAATGGGGCCAAGCCCTAATCATGTTTCTCATGCATCGAGTGCAGTTTTCTTACCTCAATCCTCATGCGAATAATGAAACGACCCCGAGCGCTATCCTGACTCGAGCTTGGCAGAAACCCTAGTCACAACACAAATATATGTTCATCAGGAATTAACCCTAGAACCCGAGTTCCAAAATGAACTCTAACTCTCAAAGCCATGATTCCCAGTTAACGAGGCACTAAAAATGTTTCTTAAGCCCCCAAGCGGGCTCCCAAATCAGATTCCCAAGCCCCCGGGCCTAGCCCTTAAAATTCAGCAAACTAACATTTCGGGGCCCCTGGCGCGGTCGAGCCCATAGAAAATTTGGGGCTTCTGGGTCATTGGCGCGGTTGCGCCCCTCTACTCGAAATGCTCCCAAAACCAAAGAGTAGTGTCTTGAACGTGTGATCCTAAGTGCCCAACTGTTGGCCTAATTGGTAGCCCATGTGGTCAAATGACCACAATGCCCCTTGCCCCATTTAACCTCAAAGGTTACCCCTAAGGGCAAAATTGTCATTTGGCATAATTCCCGCTAATATCAAATTATCTCATATAATCCAAAATAACCTATCGAATTTTTATTCATCAATTAATTCCCATTACATTATAATTCCTGGTAATTTACCAAATTACCAAAATACCCCTAAGCTCGCCCCAAGCTGGGTATTTTAGCCCGTTGTGACTTTTCTGCTAATTGTCTCCTTAGGATCGCCTCATGCCAGGTAACTCAAATATATCTACATAATAATGCGGTCACAATTATATATCACACATATTTACAATTATACCCTCAGCGGGTCAAAATTACGAAAATGCCCTTCTAATAAGAAACGTGCCCACATGCATATTTAATACAATTAAACATGAAAACATAATCATATCATAATACAATTCACATAATACACATAATAACATGCTCATAACACATAAGCACCTAATTAACTCAATTATTTCCTCATGGCCCCCTAATCCAAGCACTAAGCCATAATAGGGAAATTGGGGCGTTACAATTATCCCCTACTTACAGAAATTTCATCCTCGAAATTTTACCTAAACAGCTCGAGATATTGATCCCGCATGTTTGACTCCAATTCCCAGGTCGCTTCCTCGACCTTCCTGTTCCTCCATATCTTCACCAAAGGTATGGTTTATTCCTTAGGACCTTGTCCTTCCTGTCTAATATATGGACTAATTGCTCTTCATAGGATAAGTCTGTCTCCAGCTCCAGATCTTCATAACTTTGTACATGAGCCTTATTAGATACATATTTATGTAGCATCGAAAAATGAAATACATTATGCATGACCGACAATGCTGGAGGTAAGGCCAATCTATAGGCCACCTGATCAATCCTCTCCAGGATCTTAAAAAGTCCTACAAACCTAGGGCTCAACTTGCCCTTCTTCCCAAATCTCCTCACCCCTTTCAGTGGTGAGACTCTAAGGAAGATGTAGTCTGCCACTTGGAACTCCACGTTCATAAACCTCAGATCCGCATAACTTTTCTATCTACTCTATGATGCGAGCATTTGAGCTCTAATCTTCTCAATAGCCTCATTGGTCCTTTGGACTGCTTTAGGACCCAAGTATCTCTATTCACCCATCTCATCCCAGTGAATGGGTGATCTACATTTTCTACCATACACCATCTCATAAGGAGTCACTCCAATGGTTTCCTGGTAGCTGTTGTTGTAGGAATACTCTATCAAGGGAAAATACTTACTCCAGGACCCTACAAAGTCCAGTACACATGCTCTCAGCATGTCCTCTAATACCTGGATAGTCCTCTTAGACTGACCATCAGTCTAAGGATGATAAGCTATACTAAACTTCAGCTGCGTGCCCATCACCTTTTGCAAACTTCCCTAAAACTTGGAAGTCAATGTAATGTCCTGATCTGACATGATCGACCTCAGAGCCCCATGAACACGTACTATCTCTCTCACATAGAGATCTGCATACTGGTCAACTGTGTATGTCATCCTCACTATTAAAAAGTGAGCTGATTTGGTGTATTGGTCTATGATAACCCACACCGAATCGTGTTGACCCATCGTCCTGGGAAATCCCACTACAAAATCCATTGTGATGTCCTCCCACTTCCACTCTGGGATATCCAAGGGCTGTAATAGCCCCGCTGGTCTCTGATGTTCAGCCTTGACCTGCTGACACGTTAGGCACTTGGCCACATATTCAGATACATCCTTCTTCATCCCAGGCCACCAATATAAGGTCTTCAAATCATGATACATCTTCATGGTCCTGGGATGCAAGGAGTATAAGGTAGTGTGAGATTCATCCAGAATCTCCCATCTAATAATAGTATCCATCGAAACACATATCCAACATTTGTATCTCAATAAACCCATATCTAATACAGTATAGTCTCTAGCTATTACAGCTAGGACGTCCCCTCTAATTTTCATCAGTTGTGGCACTTTTAACTAACTCTCCTTTATCCTCTCGAGAAGAGTAGACTGCAGGGTAATGCTGGCTAACTGGCCCAATACTAACTTTATCCCTGCTCTGGTCATATCCTCTGCCAAGTCCTTGGATATCTGTCTTGCATTGTATAATTGTCCCAGACTCTTCTGGATTAAGGCATCTGCCACCGCATTGGCCTTTCCTGGGTGATACAAGATTTCACAGTCATAATACTTTGCCAACTCCAGCCAACGCCTCTGTCTCATGTTCACGTTTTCTGCGTGAAGAAGTATTTTAAGCTCTTGTGGTCAGTGTATATCTCACAATTTTCTCCATAAAGGTAATGCCTCCATACCTTTAATGCAAAGACCACTGCTATCAATTCCAGATCATGAGTAGAATATCTATGTTCATACTTCTTCAACTGACGTGATGCATAGGTAATCACCTTCCCGTCTGCATAAGAACACAACACAAACCCTGTCTCGAGGCATTATAGTCTACCACAAACTTATCCTGTACTGGAGCTTTAATCAATTGCCGCTTCAGTTCTTGGAAACTATTCTCACATCTATCCGACCATGCAAACTTCTATCTCTTGCGTGTCAACTTTGTCAATGGGGTAGTTATCCCTAAGAACTCTTCCACAAACCGCCTGTAATTGTACCTTTAATTCTTTCAACTCTGCTGGGGCCATTATGTAAGGTTCCCTAGACACTGGCTCTGTCCCTGATGCTAACTTGATAACAAATTCTATCTCTCTGTGTGGTGGCAACCCTGGTGATTTCCTCTGGAAACACATTCAGCAACTCACAGACTAATCTAGTCCTTTCTGGTCCCACTAGCACACTGGCTAGGAATCTTATACAACCACCTCACAGTAGGTATCTAGCTCTCAATACAAATATCATAGGTACATGAGGTCCATGCACAGTGCCAATAAATACAAAAGAGTCTTCACCCTCAGGCTCAAAGGTTACCATCTTTTTCTTCCAGTCTATGGTTGCCCTAGACTTCTCTAACTAGTCCATACCCAGAATTATGTCAAAGTCGATCATAACCAACACTAATAAGTCGACTGACAACTCTCTACCATCTACTATCACTGGCAGTGATCTGACCCATCTCCTAGATACAACTAACTCCCCAGAGGGAAATAAGGTCTTGAAACCCACATCATAATAATCACATGGCCTACACAGTCTATTAATAATCCCACTAACAACAAAAGAGTGTGTAGCAACATAATAAATCAAAACAATATAAGAGGCTCTAGCACAAGAAAGCTTACCTATCACTACTGTGGGACTAGCCTTAGCTTCTACCTGTGTCAGTGCGAACACTCGAGGTGGGGTCGAGTTGTCCGCCTTCCTTGGCTCTTCCTTTCATGCTTTCAGGCAATATTTCTTTAAATGTCCCACTATCCCACATAGAAAGCCGGCCCTTGCCCGGAACTATCCTATATGGCACCTCTTACATTTGGCACACTCTAGGAAGGTCATCCCTCATTGCCGCCCTGCAGCCTATCTGTATATTATATAGTCTCCTATTGGGGCCTAAAGCTGGAAAGGCACCTGTGTTCGGAATAGTGCCCTTAAAACAATTATAGTTGACAAATGTTTTAAATGAAATAAATAATTGAATTGAATTATTATATATATATAGAATATGTCTGATATTATGTTGATAATATTAAGTAAATATCAGAAAATTCTAAAGTTTATCTATGTTGTCTTAAACTCATATTGGTATGAGAGGATCAAGATTAAGATAATAAACTTGAAACAGTTAGCAGTAAAATAAAGTTATGAAATCTTTAGATTAATTACTGCTAGTACAGTTTGCTAGTATTATGAATACAAGTGACCTAAATTCGGGTCACTAGTGTAGTAGGACACTTTAGTGAATGTACTTTATATATAGTGATATATAGAATTGGACCAGATGTGATTCGTTAATACTTGTTTAAACACTATTTTATAGTATTAATCAAACACATCAAACGATGATCATATACACGATGATCTTAATTCTGAGGTTACTATGAACTCCTATATATGTCATCTGATCCTTTGATTCATGAGTTAAGGTTTGTTGTAATGATCAGGCTAAGAACAATTGTTTTGGGGATTCATTGATATATATGGCTGGGGACATAGTTTACCAGGTATGGAATCTATACCTTCTTATAGATTGAGTAATGGTTCCTAATTGAGTTGACTTTTGGAACTGAAAAGGTTATGAGCACTCACTTCACAAACTTGTTGTGACACAACCTTCACTAGTAAAGTCAATGGCACATTAGAAACAAGATATAGTAAAAATGGTAAAACGATAATTTTATTCCCTTTTAATTATGAACCATTAATAGAAGATTAACGTTGTATGTAATGATTATATCAATGGACACTTTATTATTTAATAAAGTACTCTATAAATATATATCTGTAATTATCAAGAGTTCAATCTCATATTTATAGTAGAGTAATCATGAGATTAATAAATATGATTATTTAATCAATGAGCTTTCTTTAATAATCTAATATTTATTAGAGCTTGATATTATATGTCCATAGGTCCCCAGGGTGACTCTATCAACACCATATCAATGTAAGAGTTGATACAAGGGTAAATCTGTAATTTAGAAATTTAAGAAGAATTTTATTCTTCGGGTCAAATATACTATTATATGATAATTGAGGTTGAATAATTAATTTGGAATTAATTATTAAAATTTTGAAAATATTTTTTTTAATTTAAGCATATAATTTCGAAATCTATATATAAATAAATTAATTTTTGAAATTAATTATTTTATTTGAGTGGGAGAAAATAAAATTGGTAAGTCAAAATAATTTTTGATTTATTGAATTTTAAAAGATGATGATAATGATGATCATCAATTTGAATTTTTAATTTATAATTTAAAATTTAAAATATGGCTGTGATCTTTTCCTTAAAAAGATACTGTATTTTTGTGGAATGATTGATTTTAATTAAATTAATAAACAAAAGAAAAATGCAATATCCCTGAAAAGGGAATACTGTTATTCACGCATGACACAGATAGCAGTATACTGATAATGTATCAGTATTGTTTTTATTTTATTATTTATTTTATTAATAATTTGAAAATAGATATTTTCAAATTTGGTAAGTTAGATATTTACCTAAATCAATTCTTATCATCATTATGATATTATTATTATATTACTATTATTATTAGGAATAATTAGGTAATATATAATCTCAATATATATATTATAGAATAACAAGAAGAGAAAAAAGTGAGTGAAAATTTAGAGAAAATGTTTCAGAATTTGTTAGACAAGAAATTGTCATCATCTTCTTCTTTTATTCTAACCCTTCTCAAGCCATAATCTAAGTTCTCATGTGTTGAGATATACTTGTGATTTCTAAATTACAACCATGTTCACTATGTGCCCACACACATCTTGAGGTGTAGAGAACACTCCGGAAGATCGTTGTTTGAGTACTCAAAGCGTTGGATAAGAAACTCGATATATGTACGAAAAGACTCAAGGACACTTGATAGGCTTCAAAAGGTAAATATTTTTGTTCTTGAATATTTGTATAAATGTGTATATGATATATAGATATAAGTATGTGTATATTTATACATATATATGTTGCATGATTAATGATATTGCATATTAATGTTTCTGTTTGAGTGTTTTCTTGAACATATAAATTGTTTATATGAGAGATGAATTTTTTTTTTTGTGATTATACCCTGGGCCCACCACGCCAATTCCGCTGTGCACTCTGATTGTTTTTCCAACAATCTGGAGCCTTCCTTTTGTGATCCCTAGGGCCTCTGCCCCTACCAAACCCATGAATGGAGGTCTTGTCCTCCAAGTGCCTCTCCTGGCCACATTCTTATGCTAGATCTTATTCTCTATGCCCTCTACAGTATGGACCTTATCTACCACCTGTGCATATGTTGTCACTCCAGAAATGGTGGTAATATGAACATCCCGGGATATCATAGGCTGTAGCCCCTGAATGAATCTTTCCTTCCTTGTCCCATCAGTGGGCACCAAGTCAGCGGCGAACTTGGCCAGTTTATCAAAACTCAGTGCGTACTCTAACACTGACATATTTTCCCCTGAAGCAATTTATTGAACTCTTCCGCCTTTGCACTCCTAACTGCATCATTATAATATTTCTCATTAAATAGAGTTCTAAACTCTTTCCACTCCAGGGTATTAACGTTTTTGGTCTGGGATATCACCTCCCACCAAATTCAGGCATCCTCTCGAAACATGTATGTGGCACAGGCCACCCTCTCATTACCAACCACCCTTATGAAATATAGGAAGGTGGTAACCTTACTCATCCACTGCTCAAACTTAGCCGGATCTGCACTGCCCTCTAAAATTGGAGGGTGCTACTTCCTGAACCTTTCATAAAGAGGTTCCCATCTGTTCCCAGCCTCTAGCGGCTGCTACACTGTTGGCACCTCTGATTGACTATTCCCTGCAGCAACCTGTTGTTGTCTAAGGAGGCAGATCCTTCTTCCTGACTTAGTAATCTGGCTTGCATATCACCAAGCACTTGTTGCCAATTCTTAGGAGCTAGCGGAGGGGTCTAACCCTGATTATCGTTTTTGGCCTGTATTCACTGGCTGACTTGCATATCTGACTTCCCTAAAAGAATACTTCCAAACATGTACCTTGCTGCAGTAATCAATTCATTCAGTTAGGTAGTAATAACTAAACCTCTTGCCGCCTTACGGTACAAGACCGAATAAACACACAGATGCAACGCTAATAAGCATACCAACACATACTATATCCAATCATAGTGCTAATAAGCACTTTCTGATATTCATCAGCAAATAACGATGCTAATAAGCATTTCCTAGCATATATGTATCTATAACAACGCTAATGAGTGTGTCCTGACCTACATGTCCATATAACAATGCTAATAAGCATTTCCTTTTAAATTCACAAGCAATGCCAGTGCTAAGAAGCACGTCCTTATCAATAGTTCTAAACACCTTGTCAACTTGTTGCCCCAGTAGCCCGCAGGGTTTGTCAACAGTTTGGTGCTTTCATTGAGAGGGGGCTCAACTTAGAAGCATAATTCAGTCCGCCACGTGTAAATCATCCACCCGGAGCTGCTATTACGAGTCTCCACCTCCCTAGCCCGAGCTGATCAGAGAGTTAGCAGTCTACTCGACGGCAGAGGATCAGCAGTATGGACATCACGAACTGGCACTACATCAAGCTCGAGGTGCGGCATAGATTTGACACTCGAATCCTTGTAAAGGTTACCACGCAATGTAAACGTGCGTATATCAGACATCACGTGTCTATTCCATTCCTGAATTCTCGGACATGCAGTATAAACGTGCGTGTTCAGGCTTCCCACGATTGGTTTGGGCCATGTGGCCCATTATCCCCCTTACTTATTGATTAGACAACACCTCATTGTCAGGTTTTAGGAATTAATCATCAGTGTCACAGAAGTGACATGACGGGTAAGAAGGTCACAGGATGACCCCCTTTACCAACGCCCAGGTATCCTCTCCCTATAAATACCAAGACCCTGGGCGTTGCAAGGGGTTGGTGTTTTTGTGGTAAAGAAACACTCTGGAAGGAATACTCAAGAGATATCATTAATATTGACTGGTAGACTAGAGAGATTTTAACCTTCGAACAACCTAAAAAGGAAATGAGTGATAACCTTCCCCCGATACTAATTTCGCCAGTTTAGAGTTACGACATTTTCATAGTACGGTTCACGATTTAGCACTAATCCATCTCGTTTATTCGTATAATTACCTGTTGGTGAAGAACCGCGTCAACAAAAATTATGAAAAATAAGAGAGGATATTTTTATTCATACTTTTGAGTACATTACATTGTTAATCGAAGGCTAGAGCTATTATGTAAAGTCCAAGAATAACTAATGAATACGCAACTATAATATCCATAGGCATTTCATTAGTATAATACCCATAGAATGATGCAAAGTACAAGCAAACAATCACTAAAGTTATGAGAAATAAAGAGAAATTCATGATTAGAGGATGAATTTATCTAGAAGGGTAAGAGATGAAGAAGTTGTTGTAAGTAAATGGTTGAATAAACAAGTATTTATAGGACAAAAACTAGTCGTTATGACTGTTGGTGAATAGTGATTACACTGTTGGAAACAGTAACCTGACCGTTGGGGATATAGTTATTGTAACATTATTCTATTGTTGAATTTTAACATTTCTAAGTTGTTGTAGTAACTAACACATGAGAATAATTGATTTATGGATGTTAGAGAATTCTTTTCCATAAAAGTTTGTAAGTAAAAAATGTTGAACTAAGTAATATAAGATGATTGTGAAGTTTTCATTTTTTGGTTACTATTCACTAGGTACTATTCATGACACTATTCATAGTGGGTTCCAATGGAGTCCACCCCATGGGTTCCACATGTTGATGCAATAGTGATACATTGACAACTTTAGCAAATTACTATGCTTGATATTTTGAATATTTTATTATTTTACTATGCTTGATATTTTATATTTTATTATTTTCCTATCCAGCATAGTCACTCAAGGTTTCTCTATAAATAGGCTCTTCCAAAATTCATTTTGAATTACAAAACCTCATTTTCTTTCTCTCACCCTGCCTAAAAATCTTCTTATCACTATTTTAAAGTTCTAAATCTCTAATATCTAGGCAAAGTTTTGTTGGTAGTGCTAGCCTACGAATAACTTTTAGGTAAGCTCCTTTCTGAGCCTACGAAGACCTTTTAGGTAAGCTCTTTCCCGAGCATTTCAGTTCAGTTATTTAGCTATTATTTATATATATTATTTTACTATGCCATTATAATGCTAAAAATTTATATATAGATTATTTTACTATGTCGTTATAATGCCAAAATTTATATATAGATTATGTTACTATGTCGTTATAATGTCAAAACTTATATATAGATTATTTTACTATGCCGTTATAATGCCAAAATATTTATATATAAATTATTTTACTATGCCATTAGAATGCCAAAATTGAAATATAAATTATTTTTAATGTGTCATAATAATACTAAATTTATATAGGCTATGGTCGCATTTTTGACATTTTATAACCTTATGTGGACTATTATATGGATTTTTTTTACCCTTATGTTGAATATTATATGGACTTTTATTATATGACATTATTCCCTATTATTATGGATTGGTATCAAACTTGAAATACATCATTAAATCCTATTCTTGAAAAAGAAGTTTGCCTCGAGAATAACAGTCGGAAGCCTTCCTTAGGGGGACACAAACAATGGTGTCGCAAGGCCCTCTCCATGCTACCTCTGTGCCAACTAATAATTGAGACCATGAGACTTATTGTCATAACTCCCTCTCCCACTCACTATTTTAAAATATGTGTTTTCTCAAAACATCCTAAGCTTTTTAATTAGTTTGTAAAAATAGAGTGATCTAGTTTTAACAAATGATATTCTAATAATTACTAAATAAATTACGCAAAATTAAAATTATAGAACTATGCCCTAATTAATTAAATTTTTAATTTGCTATAATTAATAGGAATATCATTTATTATTTAATAAAACAATTTTATTAAATACTATAAATTAAACAACTTTTAAAATCGATTTCTGCTCTTGAACTAGTTAAAACAAGATTTATTATTATATGGTTCATCACATAAAGCATATAATCACAAAGGTCAATCCTAAGGCATGATTCTACTCATATGAGATGCATGCTAATTTTAAATATTGTGTGGGTAATATGTATGGCATGTCAAAAATGCATGATAAAGTATTAAACAATTTAATCACATTCAAACATTTAAATAAATAAATGCAGGCCAAGTGTCTTGGGTATTTCTAGAAAAACTACAATACTTGAAAAAATATACACAAAAATGTAAGAAACTAGATAAGACCTAAAGAGAACACAATCTTCAACTTTGGGCCTTCACAAGTAGTCTTGATCCATTAAGCCATTTATCCATTTAATTTTGAATTAAAATAACTTTTAATTATCTTAAACAAATTATAAGAATAATTAACTTGGGCTTTAATGCCCAATAAGTTATTAGACCCAGTTTTGAATTTGGGCTCAAACAATTAATTCAAAATAAAACAATTTTTAATTATGGGCTAAAATTAATTAGGCCCATAATTTAAATGGATAACTTAGATGCAAGCCCTAGGGTTTAGAAACCCTAGGGGAGGCTGCATGGGGCAAGAGGCAAGCGGTTGCTGGAAGGTGCGGCAATAGATGCTGGCTCGGCATTGGCGCGCAGGGCTGGCAGGCGCAGGGGCGCGAGTGAGTGCGGGACTAGCAACGTAGGGGCGCGGGTGAGTGTGGGACTGGTAGCGTAGGGGCGCGGGTGAGTGCGGGACTGGCAGCGTAGGGGCGCGGGTGCGCACAGGACTAGTAGTGCAGGGGCGCGGGTGCACACAGGACTGGCAGCGCAGGGGCGCGGGTTCGCGCGGCAGCAGCAGGCGCAGGGGTGTGGGTGCGCGCAACAGCAACAGGCGTAAGGGCGCGCGCGGCAGCAGTAGGTGCAGGGGCGCGGGCCAACAGGGTGCGTGCGATAGCCTTAGGCTCAGGCTTCGGGGCACGAAACCCAGGGCTCGGGCCTTACAGAAATTTTCAAATAATTTAATGCAGAAAATTAAATTACAAAAAATTACTATGACCCAAAATGGCTTACATTTTTCATCTAGAAATCTAAGAACAATTCTTAAACCCAAAAC
Source organism: Humulus lupulus (assembly GCF_963169125.1). Lineage (NCBI taxonomy): Eukaryota > Viridiplantae > Streptophyta > Magnoliopsida > Rosales > Cannabaceae > Humulus > Humulus lupulus. Next base: position 100,898,600 of record NC_084800.1, read on the forward strand.
ACCATATAATTAGCGACCCTTAAGAATAAACTTTAATCATACATACATCCATCCATTCACACATATTACAATAACATAAGAATGCATATTATGCCCACATAGTAATTAATGTATGCAGAGATTAATGACCGCTCTGGTACCAATTGTTAGGAACGAGTTTCCTAATACGCATCGAAATGGTGGTGGGTTGGCCCAGTGTACAACAAAAATTTTGTAACATATTTAAACTACCTTTAAATATGTGGATCCATTAATATACATTTATTAATCATAAGCAAGAAAAAAAATAGAAAACATACCTCTTGATAATTTGAACGAACTTCCTATCCAAGTTGCTCCCAAGTACTGACACCAAGATCTTCCACAACGTTCTCTATACCTCAAGAAGTGTGTGGGCACTTAGAGAATAAATGATGGTTATTTTCTGATTCTACTTGATGTACTCAACACATGAGATCAAGATAATAGGCCTGAGATTGGTTTTTTATATTTTTCAATGAGAGATGGAAAAATATCGTTCTTCTCTTTTAGAACGAATAATAGAGTGTCTCTTATTTTCTAATAAGTCTAACTTAAATAGAAAATATTTAAATTTAAAAAATAAATCTGTAACCAATTTGTAATTTAACTTTTAATTAATTAATTATCTCATTAATGAAGATATAAAAAAAAACTAACTTTTGAATTTTTCATTAATTAATTAATTAAATAAATAAATTTGAAAAATATATCCCTGAAAAACTGTGTAGTACACGCCACATACAGTCCATGGACTGTGTGTGTCATGTACCACCCTATATTTTAGGAATATTTAATTTTTTCATAATTATTTAATTATTTATTCAAACTACATTATCAAATAAAAATCCAACAATCTGATAATTAATTAAAATTTGAATTAATTATCTTTTTAATTAATTATCAAATATAATTAATTATTTGAATAAATATCAATATTTTAAATTCAAATCTAATTTGAACTTATCATATTATTATCTCTCACTAAAATAAAGATATTTAATTAATTCTACCAATTAATTAAAACCAATTTAAATTAAATAATAAATTTGAAATTAAATATTTAATTTATTATAATTTTGAAAATTATAATTAATTAATTATTTAATATAATTTCAAAAATAAATTTAATTATTTAATATAATTTCAAAAATTACATAATAATTAAATATTAATTAATTTTGTTAATTACAACTAATTTGTAATTAATTAATTAATTACTATTATCACATAATTGCATATTTTGCTCGAAGAACAAATTTCTTCTTAAATATGTCTTTCAACCATTTTCCCTTTATATTAACTCTTGCCTTTAATAGTGTTGATAGAGTCGCTGTGGGGACCTATGGACCTATAATTTCAAGCTCCAATAAATATGAGATTATTAGTTAAACTCTTTAATTAAATAATCTTAATTTATTAATCTCACGATTACTCCACTATAAATATGAGACTGCACTCTTGTAATTATACACGTTTCATTTACCGAGTACTTTATAAAATAAAGTGTCCATTGATATAATCATTACATACACGCTAACCCTCTAATAATGATCTATAATTAACCGAGAATAAAATTACCGTTTTACCCTTTTAATTATATTTTGTTTCCTTAAGTACCATTGAATTTACTAGTGAAGGTTAATTCATAACTAAATTATGAATTTGAGCTCAATAACCTTTCAGTCCCAAAAGTCAACCCTTAAGAGAACCATTATTCAATCTCTTACGAGAAGATATAGATTACATATCTGTATACTATGTCCCCAGCCATTTACATTAATGAGTTCCCAAAACAAAAGTTTCTAGCCTGATCATTTTGACAGGCCCTAACGAGTGAATCAAAGAACTCATATAACATAAATAGGAGTTCATAGTAACTCCAGGATTAAGATCTATTTGTATATGATCATTAGTTGATATATTTAATTAATACTTCGAAACAGTATTTAACTAAGTATTAATAAACATATCTGGTCCAGTTCTATATATTCTCTAATATATAAAGTACATCCACTAAAGTGTCCTACTACACTAGTGATCCGAATCCAGATCACATGTATTCATAATACTAGTGGACTGTACTTGCAGTAATTAATATAAATATTCCATAACTTTATTTTACTGTGAACTATTCAAGTTCATTTATCTCAAACACAATTCTCTTGTACCAATACGTGGTTGAGATCACATATATGAACTTAGGAATCTTTATGATATTTACTTAATATTATCACAAAATAATATAGTCCATAAAATATATGCATAACAAATTCAATTTATTTATTTATTTCTTAAAACAATGTCTACTACATATGCTTTCAAGGCACAACTCCCAACAATCTCCCACTTGCCCTAAAGCAAATGAGGCATCTCTCTCATTCCCATGTTTCTTACATGCTCCTTAAAAGATTCACAAACAGGCATGAGGCGGGTGAAAGAAAGTACATAGAGCAACAGACTGGACTAGATATTGCGACGTTGACAACAAAATTCGTTCGAAAAATTCAATAGAGAATAGCAGCAGCCCAAAGCCGACAAAAGAGCTATGTAGACAAACGAAGAAGACCAGTAGAGTTCCAAGTCAGGAGAAAAAGTATTTCTACGAATAACAACAATGAACGCTGTTATGAGATTTGGACAAAAGGAAAGTTGAATCCAAGGTTCATTGGAACTTTTGAAATATTAGACCGAATTGGAAAAGTGACCTATAAATTTGCACTGCCACCAGAGTTGTCGGATGTACATGATGTCTTCCATGTGTTTATGTTGAAGAAAAATATTCTTGATTCTAGTCACGTGTTGCAACATGAAGTTATCTAGGTGGACAAAGACCTTTCCTATGAGGAAAAACCTATCCAAATCTTGGATAGAAAGAATACGGTCTTAAGAAATAAATAAATACCTTTGGTCAAGGTATTATGGAGAAGTCAGACAATAGAAGAGGCTACGTGGGAGCGTGAAGATGAGATGAAAGCTAAATATCCCGATTTATTCTAGATTTTCGAGGACGAAAATTTATAAGGAGGGAAGATTGTAACGCCCACTCCTTTCTACAAATGTATTATAACAATTATGAAAAATTAGAGAAGTGATTTTATTCATACTTTTGAGTATATTACAATAATAATCGAAGGCTAGAGCTATTAAGTAAAGTGGAAGAATAACTACTGAATACACAACTATAATATCCATGGGCATTTCATTAGTATAACACCCATAGAATGATGCAAAGTACAAGCAAACAAGCACTAAAGTTATGAGAAATAAAGAGAAATTCATGATTAGAGGATGAACTTATCTAGAAGGGTAAGAGATGAAGAAGTTGTTGCAAGTAAATTGTTGAAGGAACAAGTATTTATGGGATAAAATCTAACCGTTATGACCGTTGGTGAATATTGATCCGACCGTTGGAAATAGTAATCTGACCGTTGGGGATATAATTGTTGTAACAGTTTCTATTGTGAGATTTTAACAATTCTAAGTTGTTGAAGTAACTAACACATGAGAATAATTAATTTATGGATGTTAGAGAAATTTTTTCAAAAAAGTTTGTGAGTAAAAAATGTTGAACTAAGTAATATAAGAAGATTGTGAAGTTGTCATTTTTTGGTTACTATTCACCAGGTACTATTCATGACACTATTCATAGTGGGTCCCACAGCGGGGTCCACCCCATGGGTCCCACATGTTGATGCAGTAGTGATACAGTGATGCATTTAACAAATTACTATGAGTAATATTTTGAATATTTTATTATTTTACTATGCTTGATATTTTAAATATTTTATTATTTTACTATGCAGCATAGTAACCCAATGTTTTACTATAAATAAGCTCTTCCAAAATTCATTTTGAATTACAAAACCTCATTTTTCTTTCTCTCACTCTACCTAAAAATCTTCTTAGCACTCTCTTAAAGTTCTAAATCTCTAAGATCTAGGCGAAGTTCTGTCAGTAGTGCTAGCCTACGAAGACCTTTTAGGTAAGCTCCTTCCCAAGCCTTTCAGTTCAATTATTTAACTATTATTTATATATAGATTATTTTACTATGTCATTATAATGCTAAAAATTTATATATATAGATTATTTTACTATGTCATGATAATGCCAAAATTTAGATATATATTATTTTACTATGCCGTTATAATGCCAAAATTTATATATAGATTATTTTACTATGCCGTTATAATGCCAAAATATTTATATACAGATTATTTTACTATGCCATTATAATGCCAAAATTGAAATATAAACTATTTTTACCATGTCATTATAATACTAAAATTTTTATAGGCTATGGTCACACTTTGGAAATTTTATAACCTTATGTGGACTATTATATGGAATTTTTATACCATTATGTTGACTATTATATGGAATTTTATTATATGACCTTATTTCCTATTATTATGGACTAGTATTATGACCTGGACATTTCCTTATAACCATGACCACGACTTTTAGACCGGGATTCTGCCATGGACAATTATAGTATGACCATACGCCTGGACATAAAATAAATAAAAAGGGAATAATAGCAATTATAAACTAAAATTATATCATGTATATTTTATGTAAGTTAATAGTGTGTGTTTTTATCAGGAAGTTAACAATTTTGGTTGTTTTATCAGGACACGAGGTAAGTAGAATCCTCATCTACAACACAAGTATTTTAAGTGTCTTATGTGCATTTATATTCTTTACATATTATTCTGCCATTTTTTTTTTATGCATAAGTTAATTTCAAGCATGTTATATAGTTATGCATAAGCGGGCTTAATGTTTATAGATAAGTTATTGAAAGTGTTAAAGTAGAGGTGCTGCTTGGGAGACCTATGTCCCAAAATGTAATAAGGGAGACGTACTTCCCTATTTAATGAATGTTTATGAGGGAGAAATTTCCTATTATCATGTTTATATTTAGGTGGAAATGTGATTCCCTATATAATGATGGCAGCAGCATCCTCTAGGGCCCAAAAGAAAGGAAAGTGAAAGAAAGAAAATACATAACATGTTGCACGTTTATTTTAATGCATATGAGGTAGTTATTCTGCTTACTGAGCCTTAGCTCATCATATAATGTTTGTGTTGTAGGTAAGATGCCCCAAATATAAATTATTGATGAGTATACGTGGAGCCAACATGACTGTACATATAGGGCTGACCTGAAGGGAGTGAAGTTCTGCTATGCTATATTATAAATAAACGAGAAACTTGATTTTATATCTATATTTCATTAAAAGTATTTTGTAAACTTTATAATTTACATAAATCTTTAAAAATAAATCCGTGAACTTTGTTATTTAAATAAAGCTTTTAACAGTTGGGCACATCTATAGTTCTACGTTAAGGTGTAGTAACACCACGTAAATTATTTCTACAAGTATTAAGATCTGTATGTATGAGTTGTGAGTACTGTATGGTTTGAAATTATGAATAATAGTTTATGTATTTTTAAGGAAGTTTTTGTAAATTCAAAATTTTAGTATTGTTGTATTCAAGGATAAACTTTGTTTTACACTATATATATGTATGTTAAGAAAAGAGGTTGTTACATTACATTTGTGTTCACATATTTCATTTTGTGAAATATATAAAAGAAAGCAACCAAGTGAATGTTACTTTCCAAGAATTGTGTCTTGCTTTAGCAAGTAAATAAATCAAAATAAACAAATATTGATCTATTGAGAAGTTATGATGTGGCTTAAAAGACTCATGATAAACTTTAGGAATTGTAAGTCTCGATTTATCTTGGAAGATAAAAGACTTAATAGAAATAAAGGGATTTCTATTTAATAAATGATATTTTCACTCTATGTGAGAAATGTGGGGGTGACGCTCCAAAGTTAATCAATTAATTTTGTTGATAATAATTGATTAATTTGGTCCTTCTATCAAATAGGTGATTTGGAATTCCACATTCTAAATTACTTTGGCTATATGTGTATAGAATGAATAAATCTAGACATGCTTGATGTCTAATTTGTTGTTTGTTAAATATTTGATTCAAGAAGGAATCAATTTAAAACATAAAGGAGAATTTTATAAACAAAGAGGTTTCTAGAATTAATATTCAAGAAAAATATTTATCTTAGATATTGAAGTGGGGGTGTTGACTATGGTCAAAATCACTATTTTAAAGGGGTAACTATTTTAATCAAATTATAGCTAGCAACAAAGTTTGAATAAAATAATGAGAGTGTCTAAGTATGCATACATGAGAAAAAATGATTCAAATGGAATCATTTCTACATCTCAAGGGATGGGACTTAGACTCCCTAAAGAGATTCATGGTTGATGGTAATCTATCTTAATACTTGTAACCAAACTAGTCATAGGTTCAATAGGTAATAACAAGTCAATCAAGTGAATATTAGTAGCACTCAAAATTATGTCTCATCTGAGATATGAGTACTAGTGTGTTACCAAAATTAGGGTTAAAACCGAAATGTTTTTTTGATAGAATTCAGTATTGAAAAGACAAGTATTTTAGGGTAATAAAATACTGTAAGAGTTCTACCCATATAGAGCTAGGAGTGGTGTCGCCCCTCAAGAGAATTGGGAGTCATTCTCAAGAAAATTTTATGAATGGAATGTGCACATGGCCATTAAAGGTGCAAAGCGGACATAGAGGTCTCAAGTGAACATAGCAAAGATGTGTGTGTTATCACCGGTTTGTTATTATGGAAAGTGGCTTCAATGCCTAATGCAACCAAATTTTCAACAAACTTTGTGATAATTACACTATAGTAAAGTTAAAGTTGAAAAATACTTTACTTTATGAACCAATGCAATGACTTCGATAAGAGAGAGTTATTATTTAATTAAGTGGGGGAAATGTTATAATTTAAATATAATGTTGATTTTGAATACGTTTTACAATAGTGAACTATTTAATCTAGTGGGGGAATGCTATATTATTTATATAATATGATATTTAGATTAAATGATGTGACAATGTGTGCCACATGTTGTAACATACAAAATGAGAGTTACATTTTTGGATAATGTGAATATTCAAATATGTAACATATTTGGAGTTACAAATTTGTAACCCCCAAATATTACCTAAGAATGTGTAGAATTGATGTTACACATTTTGGTTTGAATTTATCAAATTCATAAGAGATATGAATGTTGGAGACATGATTTTAACACCCATAATGTGTTTAGAGGTTACAAAGTCATGTGGGAAGAGGATAGAGCCGTTTGGAAATGACAAAATTATGTTTTGCTGAAATTGGACCTGTGGCCACGACCACAAGTGTTCCAGACCGCAGCCTGGAGGACCAAGACTCATGGCCGCGGCCAGGAACATCTCTGGCCATGGCTAGGGATGCTGGCAGTCAATTTCGATTTATTTTTTCCATCTTGAACGGTTCTAAAAGCTCATGTAACTCCCAAAACTCATTTTTAATTTCATAAACATCAAATTAAGCATTGGTAACAGCCATGAGGTTGGTGAAATTTGAAATTCAAAGGGTGTAATGACCCAACTAATTCTAAGACCTTGGACCATTAAAAACTACTACACTTAGCTACTACTTTTGAAGAAAACATACATAAGAAATATTCACAACTTTATTGAAAACTCCAAAGTAAATATTGAAATACATAAATGCGGAGTATGAGATCCCATTGTTTTAAAATAAAACATAACTTTAAACTAAATGAAATTGTTTACAAAACTAAATGCGGAAAATACATAAAAACATAATTTAAAGAGACTAAAATGACGTCATCGAATCGTTCACGCAGTCCATTGAATCCCTTCATCCTTAATACAAAAACCAAGCTGCAAAGAATCCTTCTGCCGCCATAACTATTTTCCTGCATACATAAAAATAAAGGAATGAGCCTAATGCCCAGCAAGGAAAATCTACTAGCACATATATCATAAAACTGTAACGACCCAACTATCTATGAGACTTAGGTCATTAAACCTGCTAGACATAACAACAACTTTAAAATAATATTTGTAATACATAAATGAGCATATTGTTTTAAAATAAAACATAACTTTAAATAAAATTGTTTACAAAGCTAAATGCGGAAAAATACATAAAAACGTAAGTTAAAGAGACTAAAACAAAAAACGTTGTCCTCGAATCGACACGCAGTCCATCCACTCCATTCACCTCCATACACACACCAAGCTTCCAAGAATCCTTCCGCCTTTGCATCTATTTTCCTGCATCACACTAAAAGAAAAGGAGCGAGCCTAATGCCCAACAACGAAAACTACTAACAACATAAATCATATACATAAAATTATATCATAAATATATACTATAAACATATAATAACATATACTATAAACATATGACTATAAAAGCGTATACCATATAGGACTATACTATTAATGGCCATTATGACATGTGATAAACCATCTACGTCCCCTGTCTAATATTTGAGGTAGGTTAGATCACATGTGGTGTATGATAACCCATCTAGATCCCCTGTCTAATATTTGAGGTAGGGTAAATCATAACATAACATATTAAAACATAAACTTATCATAACATATTATACATAAACATAACATATAAGCATAACATATCATACAAACATACAAGATCTATCCTATTTTCCTTACCAAAACCGGGATATGAGAACAAATGCGGGACTTGGAACACTCCTAAACCAATAATAAGAATAGTGAGTATTTCTTAAAAGAAAGAGATGATAAGAATAGAACTAAACCACCAAGAGAAAACTTACCGAAAAACACCTTAAGTTCAAAGAACTTAAAAACCTAACCACAAAACCATAACAAAAGTTAGAACCTAAATGAAAACTAAAGAAACTAAGGAATCAAACAGAATTGAACTTAAGAATAAGGGTACCTTTGTTGACCTTATGGATTGGCCTAACTCCAATATCGAAATACTCTAATCCTCACTTCCCAAGTGTTTGATAAAGATTAAGAATAGCAAAGCTTTTTCCCAACCTAAGTGTTTATCAATCTTATGGTCTCACTAGCACCTTGGAGTCTGATCACAGTTGAAGAGTAAGTGAAAGGACTGGGTTCTAAGTCCTATTTATAGAGTTCTAGGAATAAAAATCTTTTTTTGGTTTTGAATAAAAATAATGAATTTAATTTAAGATAATTGAATATTCGTCAATCAGAGGCTGAAGACTCGGCCAAAACTATTAGAGGTAGGTCTAAGGAGTCAAAGTTGGTTTATTTTATTAAAAACAAAAATTAAAAAAATGATTAATATAAGTGATATATTGCCCCTATGTGGCAATAATACGGCTGCCCTCTAGTCCCGACTCTCCGTTCGTACGACCGTGCAACGTCAATGTGTTTTCTGTATTCATCGTCAGGCGATATATCGACTCTAATGCTGCAATATATCGGCATACGTGATTATTTTAAACACGTAATTGCACTTTTTCAACATAATTAAGGTTGGATAACTGCTTTGACTGAGTCAAACTACGACCCTAACAATTTCTGGTGAAGACTAAGTCTTATATTTCCTTATTTTATCATTAAAATAATAATTCCTTAATAATCATGCTTATGACAAGTGTCATATTCTTATCATTAAAATACTAATTCCATAATAATCATGCTTATGACAAGTGTCATATTCTTATTGGCTCTATCTAAACCTTAGGTTATAATAAATATCATATTTATAACCAGCAATATTAATCAAACCTTATGTTATAATTATTATTCTTAAACTATAGGTTAAACTTATAAAATCCATAACTATTGCTAGGAGTTTCCAACTAAGTCCCGGTTTGAACCAAAATCCATGAAATCTAAAATACTACAACTACTACTAACTAGCTAACCAAGTAAACATTCTGGGACTCTACAATTCTCCCCTACTACAAAGAATTTCGTCCCCGAAATTTACTTACCAAACAATTCCGGATAGCGAGCTTGCATGTCCTCCTCCAACTCCCACGTTGCCTCCCGTTCAGAACTATTTCTCCATAGGAGCTTGACTATCGGAATACTCTTAGACCGTAATTCTTTCATCCCTCTATCCAGGATGCTAACTGGCTGTTCCTCGTAACTCAAGTCTTTCTGGAGTGCTATCGTATCATACTTGAGGACGTGAGATGGATCTAACACATATCTACGCAGCATTGAGATGTGGAACACATTGTGACTATCTGCTAGAGCTGGCGGTAGGGCTAATCTATATGCAACTGCTCCCACTTTGTCCAATATCTCAAAAGGACCTATAAACCTGGGACTAAGCTTGCCTTTCTTCCCGAACCGCTTCACACCTTTCATAGGAGATATCCTTAAGAAGACTTGATCTCCGACTTTGAATTCCACATCACGCCGCTTGGCATCCGCATAACTTTTCTGACGGCTCTGAGCAGCGAGCATACGCTTCCTAATCTGCACTACTGCATCCTGAGCTTCTCTAACAGCTTTGGGTCCAAGTAGTTGCCTTTCTCCTACCTCATCCCAATGCAGCGACAATCGACACCTTCTTCCATAAAGTAGCTCGTAAGGTGCCATCCCGATCGTTGACTGGTAACTATTGTTGTAGGAGAACTCTATCAGCGGCAAATACTTACTTCATGATCCTCCGAAATCAAGTACACTAGCGAGCAACATATCATCTAAAATTTGTATGGTATGCTCAGACTGACCGTCTGTTTGAGGATGAAATGCTGTACAAAGACTTAACTTGATACCCATAGCTTGCTGCAAGCTTCTCCAAAATCTCGATGTAAACACCGATCCTCTATCAGACACTATTGTCTTGGGGATTCCATGCAGTCTTCCTATCTCTTGAACATAAATATCTGCATATTGCTCAGCTGTGTATGAAGTCTTGACAGGTAGAAAATGAGCTGACTTGGTTAATTTATCTATTACTACCCAAGCCGAGTTGTGTTTCTTATTCGTTCGAGGCAAACTCGTCACGAAATCCATTACTATGTCGTCCCATTTCCATTCTGGAATACTAAGTGGTTGCAATAAGCCTGTAGGCCGCTGATGTTCTGCTTTCACTTGCTGGCATACCAAACATTTAGACACGTACTCCGCTATATCTTTCTTCATTTCTGGCCACCAATACATTGCCTTGATGTCGTGAGTCATCTTGGTCGACCCTGGGTGAACTGAGTATGGGGTATTGTGCGCTTCTTCTAAAATCTTCACCTTAATCCCTTGATCATTTGGCACGCATACCCTATCCTTATATCTTAATAACCCCTGACTTGATATTGAGAAATTTGTGGCCTTCCCTTCTCTAACTGCATCCATATGTGTTACTGACGTGTCGTCATGCACTTGCCCATTCCGTATATCTTCTAACAAACTTGACTGAATGGACAAGTTAGCCAGTTTACCAATGACTACTTCTATTCTAGCATTGATCAGCTCTTGCTGTAGCAGCTTTTCTATTCCAGCTAACGCTGCTAGACTTCCATAATTCTTCCTACTTAGCGCATCAGCAACTACGTTCGCCTTTCCTGGGTGGTATAAAATTTCGCAGTCATAATATTTTACTAGCTCTAACCACCTACGCTGCCTCATGTTGAGCTCCTTCTGAGTGAAGAAATACTTTAAGCTTTTGTGGTCCGTATAAATCTCACACCGTTCTCCATAAAGATAATGGCGCTAGATTTTTAATGCAAAGACCATCGCTGCCAACTCCATATCATGTGTTGGATAGCGTTGCTCGTAATCCTTCAAGTGCCTTAAGGCGTAGGCTATCACCTTGTCATTTGGCATCAGCACACAACCCAACCCTTGCTTCGATGCATCACAGTAGACTACAAACTTATCATTGGGTGTCGGTACACAAAGTACTGGTGCTGAGCATAGCTTATCCTTAAGCAACTGGAAGCTCTCTTCACACCTATCATTCCAGTTGAACCTCTGCTGCTTCCGAGTCAGGTTGGTGAGCAGAGTGGCTATCTTAGAAAAACCTTCTACGAACCTTCGATAATAACCTACTAGTCCCAGAAAACTTCTTACTTCAGATGCATTCTTTGGTCTTGGCCAATTCTTCACCGCCTCTACTTTAGATGGGTCTACAACAATCCCGTCCTTGGATACTATGTGGCCGAGAAATGCAACTTGTGAAAGCCAAAATTCGCACTTCTTAAACTTGGCGTATAATTGATGCTCCTTTAGTCGCAACAAGATTAACCTTAAATTTTTCTCGTGCCCAACTTCGTCCTTCGAGTACACCAAGATATCGTCAATGAAGACTACAACAAATTTATCCAAGTAGTCCTTAAAGACCATATTCATTAAATCCATAAATGCGGCTGGAGCGTTGGTAAGACCAAAAGACATAACTAGAAACTCGTAAAGCCCATAACAAGTTCTAAAAGTTGTCTTAGGAACATCCTCTCCCCGTACCTTGAGCTGATGATACCGGACCGTAATTCAATCTTTGAGAACACGGTCGCTCCTCGGAGTTGATCAAACAAGTCGTCAATTCGGGGTAGTGGGTACTTGTTCTTAATCATCACCTTAGTCAGCTTGCGGTAATCTATGCACATCCGCATACTCCCGTCCTTCTTCTTCACAAACAGAACCGGTGCTCCCCATGGCAAATGGCTTGGTCTAATGAAACCCAAGTCTAATAGTTCTTGTAGCTGCGTCTTTAACTGCTTGAGTTCAGTAGGTGCCATCCGATATGGTGCCTTGGAGATAGGCTTGGTGCCTGGTACTAGCTCGATTGTGAAGTCAATTTCTCGAGTCAGCGGCAATCCTGGCAAGTTGTCAGGAAATACTTCTGGAACTTCCCTTACAATATGCACATCTCCGACCTTTAGTGGTGTTTCCTTTATCACATCCGTAACGCTAGCTAAGAATGCTTGACATCCTTTTTTTATCATCTTCTGAGATTTTAGTGATGAAATAAGTGGTGTGCGTAGACCTGAAACCTTTCCCATAAAACATAGCCTCTGGCCGTCAGGAGTCTCGAACATCACTTGCTTACGTTTGTAGTCGATGGTTGCGCCATGCCTTGCTAGCCAGTCCATTCCCAGTATCACGTCGAAGTCTTTAACCTACAGTTCTATCAGGTCTCCTTCTAGTTCTACGTCCTCTATCTTGATTGGTACGCCTCGCACTATCCGTGATGATAGGACTACTTCGCCCGAAGGCAACTCGGTTACAAACCTAGTTCTAAATTTTTCACAAGGTTTGTCTAATTTTTATATCATTCCTAACGAGATATACGAATGAGTGGCTCCCAAATCAAATAATACATAACATATATTATGTAGAATAGAAACCTAACCTGTAACTACTTTATTGCTAGCGTCAGCTTCTCCTTGGGTGAGAGCAAAAACCCTGGCAGGAACCATCTTATCATCATTTTTCCCCTCTGACTTGAGCTGGGGACAGTCTTTCTTCCGGTGTCCTTCCTGACCATAGTTGTAGCATCCCTTGGTGTTTGCGCGTCACTCACCAGGATGTTTCTTTTGGCACTTAGCACATTACGGGTACTCTACATAACCCGGCCTATTGCCTCCATTGTTTGTCTATGCCCTTTTATCATTATCAGACTGCTTGTTGTCAGGATGCCGTCTTTTCTGACCGTTATTGTTGTTGGACTACTAGTTGTTGTTGTTTTGGTTGTTTCGACCATTCTGAGGTTGATTTGACTGCTTAGGTTCAGACTTACTGGCCTCCTCTTCACTAACGTTCGCCTGGAGCCTTTCCACTTCTATTGTTGTTTTTATAACATCGACATAAGTAGTATTTCCAGGGTTCGCTAGCTTAACCCCTAGCTCAATCTTTGGTCGAAGTCCTCTAACAAACTTGGTCACCCTCAGAAAATCAGTTAGAACCATCTCAGATGCAAACTTAGCTAATCGGTCTAACTGCCGAGCATATTCTTCTACCGTCAAGTTGCCTTGCTTTAGACTAGCGAATTCCTAGACCCTTGAGGCAATGACAGCTGAATTGTAGTACTTTTTGTGGAACAACTCCACAAATCTGGTCCAAGTCATGGTGGCATCATCGTGCGTCTGCTGTACTAGGTCCCACCATATTCTTGCATCCTTCTTGAGCAGAGACGAAATGCAGGATATGCGGTCCGCGTTGCCGAGATTCATGTGTACAAGGATCGGCTCTACATTTCCGAGCCATTCTTCCACCTCGAAGGGGTCGGTTGTCCCTTCAAAGTTTGGAGTGTGTTGCTTTTGAAATCGCTCATAGATAGGCTCCATATGTTGAGCTGGGTATGGTGCATAGTTCGCCATTGGCCATCCCCCATAAGGAACAACTTGTTGGGGTGCTAGAGCCATTTGCTGGGGCTGTGGTTACGGCGGACGCGGAGGATGAGGCTGAGCCTGTTGTTGTTGTTACTACAGTAATTCCTCAACTTGTCGTCGTAGTCTGGCAACTTCCACAGTGTTGTCAACCGGCGGCGGCAGTGCACTCTGGTTGGCATTGGCACGCCTTCCCCTTCTACGAACTGGAGGGGCTTCATTGCTCTCAGTAGAGGTGTTGGGGACATTGCCATTGGTGCGAGCAGATCTTTTAAGCAACATCTTTAGTAAAGTTCTAACAGTTAAGAAAAACATGTTAGAACTTACCTTAATAGGCTCTAAGGCAAAAGCTTAATCTAAGCAAACATAACTCGAACCTATTAATTATGACTTCTTATGAAAAGAATTATATAAGCCTTTTTTTATAATTAGGGTGTGTTTCTAAACTTAGAAAAATATGCCATCTTTATTATTTTCTAAATGTGTTTCTAATTATCATATTTGACTTAATTCTCAGGCTCGAAACTCATCGTTGTTCCAAAGTTAACCATATTGAGGGAGGGCTGGGATTAGTAAAATCGTTCCAACTACTATGGCCCCCTATCTCTCAATATAGAGAACCTGGCTCATTGATTTGTATCCACCCTCACCGAACTTAGTCATTATTTATTAAATTTATTATTTATTATGATTGCAAAAATAAAATCAAACTCATACATGTCATCAAAATAACAATGATATTAATTTGGAAAAACAGTGTTCACTAAGTACAATCATAAAGGCAAAATAATAAATAAAATAAATAAATAAATAAACTAATCTATTCTAAAAATTGGGATCTTCTACATCAGATCCTTCATCTAACATATCATCATCTATCTCTTCATAATCATCATTTTCGTGAGCCGCAAAAATTCCTCTTGGAAGATTCGTAAAGATTTTATTCTTTTGTTCTTGTGTGAATTGGAATTTCATCTTAGATGTAAATCTTATTATGAGAAAATAATATCTCATAGCCCACCTGTACTTCATCCTCAACATCTATTGTCTCCCATATTTCTTCTAAAGCAGCAATTACAAAAGGAAAATCTCTAAAAATCCTAATTACTAAAATATATTGCTCCGTAGCTCTCATCATTATTTGCTTAGTTGTTTGGAGATGAACTACTTGATTATGGAATAAAAGTAATCTCCGAGTGATTCTTTCCAATATTCCTACTGTATTTCTTGGTTCTCTAATCCTTTTTAAGGCCTTAATGGCTCAGATATCGTTATATGTTAAAGCTCCATCCATACCTTTAACTGAAAACATAAGACTAAAATGTTAGCTAAAACACATAAACATAATAACTTAAAACATAAATACTTACATTGGTGGTTAGATTCAGAGCTTGAGCATGTGTATCAATGAGAATTTCATGTAACTGGACCGTTTTTCTGATACCAACTGTAACGACCCAACTATCTATGATACATAGGTCATTAAACCTACTAGACATACCTATAACTTTGAAGAGAACATACATGAGAAAATTCATAACTTTATTGAAAACTTTAAAATAATATTTGTAATACATAAATGAGCTCAATGTTTTAAAATAAAACATAACTTTAAATAAAATTATTTACAAAGCTAAATGCAAAAAAATACATAAAAACGTAATTTAAAGAGACTAAAACAAAAAATGTTGTCCTCGAATCGACACGCAGTCCGTCCACTCCATTCACCTCCATACACACATCAAGCTTCCAAGAATCCTTCCGCCTTTGCATCTATTTTCCTGCATCACACTAAAAGAAAAGGAGTGAGCCTAATGCCCAGCAAGGAAAACTACTAACAACATAAATCATATACATAAAATTATATCATAAATATATACTATAAACATATCATAGCATATACTATAAACATATGACTATAAAAGCGTATACCGTATAGGAATATACTATTAATGGCCATTATGACATGTGATAAACCATCTACGTCCCCGGTCTAATATTTGAGGTATGTTAGATCACATGTGGTGTATGATAACCCATCTAGATCCCCTGTCTAATATTTGAGGTAGATTAAATCATAACATAACATATTAAAACATAAACTTATCCTAACTTATTATACATAAACATAACATATAAGTATAACATATCATACAAACATCCAAGATCTATTCTATTTTCCTTACCAAAACCGGGATATGAGAACAAATGCGGGACTTGGAACACTCCTAAACCAATAATAAGAATATTGAGTATTTCTTAAAAGAAAGAGATGATAAGAATAGAACTAAACTACTAAGAGAAAACTTACCAAAAAACACCTTAAGTTCAAAGAACTTAAAAACCTAACCACAATACCATAACAAAATTTAGAACCTGAATGAAAACTAAAGAAACTAAGGAATCAAACAGGATTGAACTTAGGAATAAGGGTACCTTTGTTGACCTTATGGATTGGCCTAACTCCAATACCGAAATACTCTAATCCTCACTTCCCAAGTGTTTGATAAAGCTTAAGTATAGCAAAGCTTTTTCCCAACCCAAGTGTTTATCACTCTTATGGTCTCACTAGCACCTTGGAGTCTGATCACAGCTGAAGAGTAAGTGAAAGGGCTGGGTCTAAGTCCTATTTATAGAGTTCTAGGAATAAAAATCTTCTTTTTGGCTTTGAATAAAAATAATGAATTTAATTTAAAATAATTGAATATTCGTCAGTCAGAGGCTGAAGACTCGGTCAAAACTATTAGAGGTAGGTCTAAGGAGTCAAAGTTGGTTTTTTTAAATTAAAAACAAAAATAAAAAAAATGATTAATATAAGCAATATATCGCCCTTATGTGGCGATATATCGGCTGCCCTCTAGTCCCGACTCTTCGTTCGTACGACCGTGCAACGTCAACATGTTTTCCGTATTCATCGTCAGGTGATATATCGGCTCTAATGCTGCAATATATCGGCATACATGATTATTTTAAACACGTAATTGCACTTTTTCAGCATAATTAAGGTTGGATAACTACTTTGACTGGGTCAAACTACGACTCTAACAGTTTCTGGTGAAGACTAAGTCTTATATTTCCTTATTTTATCATTAAAATAACAATTCCTTAATAATCATGCTTATGACAAATGTCATATTCTTATCATTACAATACTAATTCCATAATAATCATGTTTATGACAAGTGTCATATTCTTATTGGCTCTATCTAAACCTTAGGTTATAATAAATATCACATTTATAACCAGCAATATTAATCAAACCTTATGTTATAATTAATATTCTTAAACTATAGGTTAAACTTATAAAATCCATAACTATTGATAGGAGTTTCCAACTAAGTCCCGGTTTGAACCAAAATCCACGAAATCTAAAATACTACAACTACTACTAACTAGCTAACTAAGTAAACATTTTGGGATTCTACAAAAACATAACATAAGACTACAAACGTATGACTATAAAATATGCAATATAATGGACATCATACTTCTTGGGGCTTGTTAACTAAGCAATCATATGCCCATAAATTTACGGGGCTTAGTTATCTAAACAAGTCATATAAATTTATGGAGCTTGTTATCTAAACAATCATATGCCCAAGGAATAACTTATTGGGACTTATTATCTAAACAAGTTATATATTTGTTATCTAAACAAATTATGTGATTGTTATCTAAACAATTTATATGCTAAAAAACTAAAAACATATATGTTGACCCACAATTTGGCCAACTTACACTGAGTCAGAATATGCTTGATATGAATGAATGCGTAGAGAAAAACGTAATGACAAAAGTAAATAAGACACATTATTTTATAGTGGTTCGGCCCCAAGATCTGGTAATGACCTACGTCCACTTAGACTGATATTGATCTAAGGATCAAAGGAGTGATCAAAGAACAAGGGTTTAATGAGTTTCACTTACCTCTGAAGAACAATATAATATTGCTAGGAGAATTACTATAGTCTCTAATGATTCAAAAGCCAAAAGTCCCTTCCTTGAGCTATCTTTCGATATTTATAGGCTCAAAGGGGGATTACAAAAGATTGTTACATATATTCTCTCCTGAATAATCGGATATCCAGGAGATTGTGTGAGATAAATTCGGGATTCACAAAGATCTTCTCATAAATGTTGTTTTGTATGTGGAACTATTGACCAGACTGGTCGCAGGTAAGACTGGTCTGCACTGCCTCTAATGTGTCTTCTGGTCGATACTCTAGCAGAACGTTTCCAGGTGTCAGCCACGTGTCCAGGGATCACTTGCCACGTCATCAATGCTAATTTTTTGGATAACAATATCATACATAAGTCATAACACATATCAAAACATAAAAGCATACAAAATCTATCCTATTTTCCTTACCAGCACTGGGATATTTGAGAACAATGACGGAATTTGGAACACTCCTAAAAACAACAATAAGGATGTGAGTATTTCTAATGAAAGAGATGATAAAGAAGAGAACTAAACCATCAAGAAGAAACTTACCGAAAAGAAACCTTAAGTTCAAAGAACTTAAATACCTAACCAAGAATGGAAACAACGAGTTAGGATTTGAGTAAAGATAACTAAAGGAAACTAAGGAACCATACAGAAATGAACTTAAGATTAGGAATACCTTTGAATGTACTAGAACCGAACTACACCTTGATATTAAAAACACACTATAAATCTCACTTCCCAAGTGTTTATAAAGCTGAAGATGATAAAGCTTTTATCCCAACCCAAGTGTTTATCACTCTATAGTAACCCTAGCAGCTTGAAGGCTCTGAACATGGCTTGAAGAATGAGAAAAATGGCTGGGTACTAGGTCTTATTTATAGAGTTCAAGGAGTGAACTATCTCCTTTTAGCTTGAATAAAAATAATGAGTATTAATTGAAAAATAGGTAAGAAATGATATTTGAATATTCGTTCAATAGGTACTGAAGGCTAGGTCAAAACGTTCAGAGGCTAGTCAAGAGGTTAGGAAATGAATCAAGCTTGGTTTCAACATCGTTTGAAAATATGGCCCTAGGGCCGATATATCGCCCATCATAGGCGATATATCGCCTGGCCTTATGTTCTGAGTGCTTGTCATTTCGTTTGTGCGAAGTTGACGTGTTTTTTGTATTCCCCGTGTGGCGATATATCGGCTCCTATGCTGCGATATATCGACATACGTGAATATATTAAACACATAATTGCACTTTTTTAGCATAATTTGAATTGATTAATCAGGTTTGACTAAGTAATACGAGATTCCAGCAAGTTCTGGAAGAGTCTAGAGCTTCTAGAAACGTCTACTTTTGAATTATCCACTTAAAATGCTTAAATCCTCAAGTAAACAAGATTGTGACCAATGTCATGCTCCTAATGGTCTTGGAAGATTCTAGAGCTTTCTTTTATTTAAACTATAATTAAATCTTTAAATAAACATGCACACGACAAGTGTCATGATCTTATTAATTCTATCTAAACCTTATAGTATAATAAATAACATCTTTATAATCAGCTATATTAATCAAACCTTATGTTATAATTAATATTCTTAAACTATAGGTTAAATTTATAAAATATATAAGTATTGCTACGAGTGTTCAACTAAGTCCCGACTTGAACCAAAATCCACAGTAACTATCATACTATAACTACTACTAGCTACTACTACTACTACTACTACTACTACTACTACTACTACTACTATTATCTAACTAGCTAAGTAAAGTTCTGGGACTCTACAAAAGATGTTTCAAAACTCTATAAATAGGAGCCTATTGCTCACTTATAAGACAACTTAGTTTTCTATCCACTAGAGCACTTGACTAGAAATACACAAAAGTGCTTGATTATTCGAGAGATCTAGTTCCATTGTGTGAGAATCTCTTAGTGCTTGAGATAGGAAATATAAGCTTTTGGACAAATGTTGTAAAAAAAATTCAAGTTGGTGATCCCCAATTCTCTTAACTTTGGTTGTGTGAGTGATAGAGTATTTCCTTTTTGTTCTTGTTTTTACATTGTTTCTTCTACTTCTTTTGTTTTTTCTTTTTATTTTCTCTTTACATATTTGCTTGTATATTTTGTTTTTAGAGTTGTAATATCTTCTACATCTTTCTTCTACTACTTCTAGTTTATTTGTGTCTATTGTCTAGAGTTGTATTTTCTATTATTCTCTTCATCTACATATTTCTACATTTACTTGTAATTTTTGTTATTGAGTTGTAATCTTATTTAATCAATCACTTTATATTATAATGTTTGTTATTGAGTTGTAATCTTATTTAATCAATCACCTTATTATTTATATTATTTTGCTTAGAGTTGTAATAGTCTTACTATTTTCCATTGATGCAATATTATTATCTCTAACATAACATTTTATACATACTTAATTCATGTAATAATCATATAATCTCAAATTATAGGATATTATGCACAATATTTGTGATTGTGAACACCAAATTATAGTTAGTGCCTATAATTTATAAGAGAAATGCTAAATACACTCTATGTTATATTCTCTTTTGTACTATTTTAAATCAATAAATAACACTTGTATTTCACTACTAATTTGAAAAAATATTAAAATATAAAAAATTGAATAATATCTATATGTGATGCATGAATGATAGAGAGTGTAAAAGAGATCAACAAAACAATTTATAATGATTTCATTTATGATATTAATGAGAAGAAAATAAGAACTACAAAATGAGGTAGTTCATTTCTCAACCAAATCATTAATAAGTTGTATCCGTTAACAGAAGTGTTCAGAATGCATTTAATATGAATTTTATTAGAAGCAAAAAACAGATAAATATGGAAATCAAATAATCTCCCCAGATTATTGAGGTTCGTTTATTTATAATATAATTACAAGGAGGACTTTTACTAATTATCATTGTAAATTAAACAAGGACATCATTGTTGTCTCAGAACTTTAAAATATCAAAGTGCATAAAATTCATCGACGAAAACACTATAATATGGGGGAGATATTATTAATTAAGATGTCGTTTTTGTTACAGAACTATAGAACAAACGACAGCGTAATTCGAAGGCTGTCTCTTTCTAGAGGCTATAAACGACAGATTTTTATTTTTCCTTTTTCCCAATACATACGAAATTTGAAAAAGAAAACAAAAAAATATAGAGAACCAATCAAACAGGTCGGTGAGGGGAGAAGATGATAATTCAGGGAACAAACTCCCTCCATTTTGACAGTTGAGACTTTTTTTTCTCAATCTCTAAAATTTTGGGTGCGCATATGCTTTGAGTATATCTTTTTATCCCTTTTGTCCATTTTATTTATATTTTAAAACCCCTTTTTTCTGTTTTTCTTTCTATAGACCGTTATCAATGGCAGCTCAGTTCTCTCCGGTACTCAATCACAAAAACCACTTCATCATCTCCTCCTCAAACCATTCCAACACTCATTCTCATTACTTTCTTCGCCTCACAAAATCCCCATTCCCTTTCTCTTTCTCCAACTCCGGTTCCTCGTCATCGTTATCGTCTTCGCTCTCTCGTTTTCCGATCACCCGAGTAACCACCGCGCCGGTTGAGTTCGCGGCGCCACCTCCTCCTGAGTTTGACCTTCGCCGAGAAATTTCACGCCTTAAGGCTCTTCGTTCCAGGCTCTCGAGTTCTAGAAGCTTCAGCCAGAAGCTAAGGGTCGTGGATAGAGACAGGAGAGTCAATGACTTCTTTAATTCCAGCAGGAATGGGTTTTCGAGGGTTTTAGCTTCGGTGAATTTGAGTTCCTATGAGTTGTTCTTGCTTAAGTGTTTGGTTGCGTCCGGGCAGGAGCACGTGCTTAGCTTCGGGTTTGAGTTTGAGGATGGCGAATTGGAGTCGACGAGGAGCTCCATCAAGAGTGCGCTCTATGCTCTGGTTGGGATGATTGAGAAATTGGATGTTAATGGCGGTAAAGTTGATGAGAACAAGCTTGGTTTGACGTTGGGTGATGAAGACTTTGTCGACTTGAAGAAACTGTTAAAACATTTGGGAGACGTTGAAGAGTTTTATGACAGCATTGGAGGAATTATTGGGTAAGTTTTACTTTCTATGTTTATTAAGTTTCATGGTCTGGTGCCTGGACCTAGTTTCCTTATTTCATAGTTTTCATCATTGCTTGCCTTTTTTCTTTTGGGCTTTAGATTGGCTTGTCGTGAAAAAAATTTGTTTTAGTTAAATGGGTTTTCTCTGTTTTTTCTAATTATGTTGATGCCGTTTCATATAAGTTTTAATGGTCTTATCACATAAATGTTGCAGATATCAATTAACAGTTTTGGAGCTTCTTGCCCAGACAAGAGCTGAATCACAACCTACAAAAAGGTCCAAACACAAACATGAACAGATGGAATGCCAGCTTTTGGAAATTCATTCTCCTGATGGAGTGGATCTTTCTCAAAATACAGAGTATGCATCACAGGCTGCTTTATGGGGAATTGAGGTTGGTAGCTTTTGCATATGTTTTATTAACTGAGGAGGTTCCACAGGTTGGCTTGAACTACAAGGTCTTATCCTTTTTTAGGGTTTGCCATACCTAGGTGAAATTTATCCTTTGGGAGGCGCTGCAGACCGGCTTGGCTTTGTTGATCCTGACACAGGAGAATGTCTTCCTGCTGCAATGCTTCCTTATGGTGGACGGACTTTGTTAGAAGGTTTAATAAGAGATCTTCAGGTATGTTTCCTGTTTGTCAAACGTGAAAGTGTGCGTTTAATCCGTCAGATGCTTAATAAGAATAATGATCAGCATTACAACCACGAATGCTCTGTTATCATATTACATCCTCAAGTTGCTTTTTTCTTTTTCTTTTTTGATTCAAGGCAAGAGAGTTTTTGTACTACAAGATTTATGGGAAACAGTGCATCACCCCTGTTGCAATCATGACAAGTTCTGCAAAGAATAACCATGATCACATCACTTCTCTTTGTGAAAGGCTTGGATGGTTTGGAAGAGGTCAATCAAGTTTCCAACTTTTTGAACAGGTTTTTAATTGGAATCACTATGAGGATATGTAGTACTCTTCCTTTGAGGAAGTTTGCATTGATGAATATTGTTGCTCACGGATTTGTGAATTTCCAGCCTCTTGTTCCAGCTGTTAGTGCTGAAGATGGCCAATGGTTGGTTAGCAAAACTTTTTCAGTTGTACGCAAACCGGGTGGTCATGGTGTAATATGGAAACTTGCATATGACAAAGGCATTTTCAAATGGTTCTATGATCACGGAAGAAAAGGAGCAACTGTTCGACAAGTCAGGTATGGCCTAGTTACATAATGGTAATATAACATTTTATATCTTCTACTCTTAACGATGGTGAACCTCGCAGTAATGTTGTCGCAGCCACAGATTTGACCCTCTTGGCACTAGCAGGGATTGGTTTACATGAAGGAAAGGTATAATTTTATCTTAATAATAAACTTAAAAGGAAATGAATTAAACTTGAAACTTTATATAGAATCAGAGCTTTTTTCATTGTCTTTTCTTCTCTAAGAAATGCAATATAAATTTAAAATAGGTACTTGATCTGTGAGAAACTGGCACTGATTTTGATTGGTTCATACAATTTTAACATAGTCCTTTTATTCTTTTGTTACTTCATATTTAATTTGAACGTGTAACAGAAATTGGGCTTTGCATCCTGTAAGCGGAACTTGGAAGCTACAGAAGGAATTAATGTTCTTATTGAGAAGAAAAATATTGATGGGAAGTGGGCCTATGGTTTATCTTGCATTGAATATACAGAGTTTGACAAGTTTGGGATTGCAGATGGACATCTTTCTACTAATAGGTATATTCTGGTTCAAATCAGGAATGTGTCTTCCTGCGTGCCTATGGCTTAAATTAGGCAAATTAGGAGTGTGTGTGTGTGTGTGGCATATGATTCAAAAAATTCTGAGAAACAATTTCGTTTGTACAAAAAAGGTTGCAGGCTGAGTTTCCTGCAAATACAAACATCTTGTATGTGGATCTACTTTCTGCAGAATCAGTTGGATCAAGTAATAACAGTAACAGTTTACCTGGCATGGTGCTCAATACAAAAAAGCGAATCTCATTTGTAGACTATTTTGGGAAACCACACAGGTACTTCTTCTTACTCTATCGTTATCTCTCTCATAAGTGCCCTCTGTTTGTAGTCAACAATTATTTACAAGTGATCCCACCAATACTTCAACCTGTACCTATTGTTTGCTTTGCAAATTATGCTGAAATTTATACAATTGTCTCCTTTTCATTTGTGAAATAAGGATAATGGTAAAGAGCATTGTACCACTCAGTTTTTTGACAATTTATTCTAAGCTTCTTTGTACTCTATAATTGCAAGTTACAATGTGAGTATCTAGTGCTGATAAATGTTAAGACACCTAACCAGTTGATGTTTTTTAGTGTCTTGGGTGGTAGGCTGGAATGCACGATGCAAAATATTGCTGATAACTTTTTCAACACCTTTCCTTCTCGCTGTTTTAAGGATGTGGAAGGTATATGATTGTTTATCTTGCTGGTCATTTTGGCCTACCTTTTTTTTTTGTCAAATGTACTTTATGCAAACCTAACTGTAGTGACTTGTTTTAGCAGATAAACTTGACTCCTTTATTGTGTTTAATGAAAGAAGAAGAGTTACATCATCTGCTAAGAAGCAAAGAAAACTTGCGAACAAAAATTTACACCAGGTCATACTTTTCTGATTTTTGTCCTATTTACTTTTGTTTACTATGAAGTATGAGGTACTTTATTTATCGCTACTACAACAATACCTTAGCTGGGGGCCTCAAGAACTTCATGTGATTTCTATATACTCTCATACCTGGCCACTGTAGAGCAGTCTAAATCTGTACTCTTTCATAAAACTCCAACCCACCTTCCCCCCATCCCACACCCCCACAAAAGAAAAAAGAACAAAGAAAAAAGAAAGTTTTTTAGTTTATTAGGTTGACATTAAATAACATAATTAAATTGTTCTTTTCACCATATTTACTTGTTTGAGTATTCAAACGCAGACTCCAGATGGTTCGCTGCTGGATATCTTAAGAAACTCATGTGATATTCTTTCTCAATGTGATATTGAAATTCCTGAGGTACAAATCTTTTACATCAAAATTTAAATATTAATATTAAATTTACTTACAATGCGTCAAGTTTTGTCTAATTATTTGCTCAATCTAATTTCCTTCATTGTCCTTCGGAGACCTTTATAGTACTTTCTGTTGCATAACCTGCAGATTGAAGGTAATGAGAAATATATTTCTGGACCACCATTTCTCATTCTTCTGCACCCTGCTCTTGGTCCACTCTGGGAGGTCACAAGGCAAAAGGTAAGTTCACAGTCTGTTGTATATTTCATGGTTCAAGCTTCAACTCATATTTCTTGTTTATGATTTGGTCAGTAAACCTAAGCTTTCTAGTATTAATTAATGCCTAGTTTTCAAATGCAGATGCCATCTGCTTTTGATTTTTTATTTGCTTTTAACACATTAGTAATTGAGAGGCTCTTGAATCTAGTTGTTGTCATCTGAGAAAACAAATTTCTGGCCTTTTTTTTCTTCATATTTTCTTCTTTGTAACTTCTGCTATTACTTGAATGTCAGTTCAATGGAGGTTCTGTATCCAAGGGCTCTGAGTTAAAAGTAGAGGTTGCAGAATTCCTGTGGAGGAATGTTCGGGTTAGTACTAATGCATAAATAGAGTATTTAGCTTACTTTACTATTTTGAGGTGAAACGATCTGGTTTCTGCTTTCCAGCTTGATGGAAGCCTGATTATAGAGGCTGACAGCATTATGGGCTCAAATAGGATTGATGATAATGGAGAACATATCCTGCAATATGGGCTCAGGTATAGTGTTATTTACATTTCTTGAAGAATTTGCTAGGCAATAATATCATTAATCACTAAAACTTTTGTATAGTTGTGGAAGATGTAGATTAGAGAACGTTAAAGTACAGAATCACGGAGTCAACTGGAATTGTGGACACAATGTATATTGGAAGCATGATGTTCAACGGTTTGAGTCATGTAAGATTGTATTGCACGGAAATGCTGAATTTGAGGCTAGAGATGTCACCATAGAGGTCAGACTAACTTGTAATTGCTACAGTATGATTTGTAGGCTTGCCAAATTGCTTTAATCCGAGTTGTAAGACAAGAAACTTTTACATGTTATGTTAGTTCAATCAATTAAGGTTTTACTTGGGGTTACTTTTTTTGTTATTGCTCTCAAACTTGTTAAAAATAAGTAATGCTTTCTACTTCCGCTAGTGCTTTTACTATATTGTTACATATAACAGTAACAATTATTGCCTTTCGGTGGTTGGGCCCAAATTAGTTATTTCTGTTATGCTCGTTACTATTACTACTATTAAAAAGGACGCTTAATTGTAAATATTTATTTTATCTCATGTTGGTAAAATTAGTGTATTGTACTGTTTAAGTGTAAATATTTAAGAAGAAAACCTAAGATTCTTATATTGCTTTTCAACTGATGCAGGGAAATCATATATTTGAAGTTCCAAATGGGTACAAATTGAAGATCACATCAGGTAATTAAGGTTTTAATTTGTTGCAGGGAAAAAAAAAAGATTTTAAACTTTACAATACAATAATAGGAAAATTCTTTGGTGTCCAATAATAGTTAAAATTAGGTACGTGGATAGTTATAATTATATATTTTTTTATATTACTTACATTGTAATTATAGTAGGAATATGCATCATTCCACTAATTTTTTGAAAATTTAGAACGATTGTGGGCCTTAAATTATTCAGAAATTTTTGAAAATTAGTTGGTATGTCTCTTATAATTACAATGTAAACCATTATATAAGAAAATTGAATTATAAATATCCACTTACCAAAAACAATAACAATAGGGTGCACTAGTTCAAGGGACGAAGTTCCTATATATAATATATGTATATTTTTTTTTCCAAACTATCTGTACTTTGGTAAATGGACTAAATTTCTCAGTCACACTCATCCATTATTCCATTGGAAAAACAGGTATGGCCGTTCAATTAGAACCTATTGATAAGAGTATGATGGAAAGTGGAAGCTGGTATTGGAAATACAAGATAAAGGGATCGCACATTAAGTTGGAATTAATAGAATTTTGAAGTAGTAATCCATAACTCTCAACCCCAGACGTGAATCCTGGTTCACAGACGGCGCGAATCGCATCTCACCCTCATAAAATGGCCAAGCTGTTGAGATTCGATTGGTTAAACACAAGTTGAACCAAATCTCTCATCGTCGTATTGCCCCATTATTGGTGCATTTTAATTTCAAGAGCTCTTCTAAGGTTGTTACTTGTGTAAACTATATTATTATTTATGGTATGCAAGCAATAAAAGAACACTCTAATTTTCTTTTGATCAGATTCGAAATTTCAAACAAACCCACAAATTTCATCACACAAAATCAATCTAACAAAAAGAAAAGAACGAAAAAAAAAGTATCGTATAGTTTTGTTTTGTCCACAAATATACAAGTCTCTCTTGGTTCATCATCATAGTGTCACAATCCGACTTTGATTGTGAGATTGAAAGCAACTCCTATTGAGTAATCTAAGCAGAGCATCGGCTGTTCTTCTTGCTTTCAAGGACCCATCAGTGGCCAAGCTACGAAGACATGGAATGCTTCCAGGGTTTATCAGAAGACGCTTGGCGACCTCTTCTCCACCATCTTTACAGAGTCCCAATAGCAGTGTTATCGAGTTCTCCTTCCCTTTCGGAGACCCAAACCGCAGAAGATCGATCAGAATCGGGAGAAGGATTTTGCTCTTCCTTATTTCTTCTAGTCCTTCTGAACAGCCCAAAAGCGACGCCAGAACAGCCAAGGCGTCGTCGGTTATGGCGGCTTTGTCATCCATTAACAGGTCGATGAGCAAAGGGATCGCTCCGGCCGCCACTATGCCTAATTTATTGGCATTGTAAACGGCGAGGTTGGTGATTGCCGTGGCGGCGTCCTTTTTACCTGTGGGACTTCCGTCTTTCAGGAGCCCGACCAGCGCCGGAATCGCCCTCGGTCGAGCTCCTATCTCCACCTTGCAGTCGTCGATCATTGACAAGCTGAAGATCGCCGCCGCCGCGTTCTCCCTCGCTTCCATGGTCTTCCCCGATTCCAATACGTCGATGACGTTGTCGATTGCTCCGGCAGCCATTATCAGAATCTTGTTGTTGTTGAAGATCGAAAGGTTTAGCAAAGCGGTGACTGCGTTTTCCTGAATTCTGGGGTCATGAGAGCTCAAAAGCATCACGAGGAATGGAATAGCTCCAGCCTCTGTGATGATTCTCCGATTGTCCATGCTGGTTTTCGCCAGCAAACGGAGCTCGTAAGCCGCCTGCCGTTGGATGTCGTGCGATCCTGTAGCTAGTTTCCCGACTAGGAATTCCGCCGTCATTTTGATGGCATCCGCGGCAGCTTTAACGGCGGATATATGATCAACGGCGGCTTTCTCCACGACATGCCCTCTTTTGCTGTCGTTTCTCTCTAAACATGAGAGAAACGACACTTGTGTCTCGTCTAATTCTACGTCGTTTTCTTGGCTCCATTGTTCCATCAGAGACTTGAGTGCGTAGTTGGGTATGAGGGCCATGTGAATAAGCCTTTGTCCGCTCTTGGGGCATGTGTGGTGCCCTGAATCGATCCACTGAGCAATCGAGTTTCGATCGTAAGTGTGCCCTGAGGCCACGATCACCGGGTCTTTAATCAAGTCCAGTGAAATGGGGCAGCGAAACTCATCTGGGATATTGACAGATTGAGATGTTGAAGAGCGATTATAGCTCTTGGCCGAGGGTGAACACAACAGCTTCTTCTTAAGGTCTTGTTTTGTTTTCTCAGGTTCTTGATCCCTGAAAATCATGGACTTGCAATATGAAACAAAAGATATCAGGTTGTTAAGATTGGACACCACGATTAGTCCACCGGTACCGGCTTGTTTTTTGACTTCGGCCTCTAGTTTTAAAATCTCGTCCTCATAATCTTGTGGTGTTTTGAGACCAATGCCGTTGAAAATCTCTTCTACTTTACCGAAATCCAGTGACCCTTTTCTACGAGTGTTCTTCTCGCTATTGCTGGCCATCAATTGTAGAAGCTCCTCTCTTCTTTGTAGATCTCTAAGGTCAATAAACATCTCTACTCTATTTGATTGCCTGTGAAGTAACTCAACTTGCTCTCTAACGTCTGCTGAAATGTTGAGCAGACTAAGAGGCAAGATATCGAGTGCACTTCCCATCTCTTTGACCAGGACATGAAACTGGTTAGAGATAAACTCTGTCTGCAGGAGTCCCCAGAAAGAGCTGCCATCTTTGCAGCATTGAATGAGAAACTTCGCTCTTCGAATAACTGAGAAAAGTTCAGTGAGACAGAGGATCGAAGATGGAGGTAGGGGACGATTGGTTTCTTGAATCTCCTCAAACAAAGAAGAGAGAAGTTTGATCCTTCTTATCATTGTTGAGATATTCCTAACTTGTAGAATTGGAAGTTCTTCCATTGAACCAACTTCGCTGGATATATGAATCAAAGATTCTAGCAAAGACCCAGTTGGCAAAAAGCCCGAGGAGACGATCATGGAAGGCAGAGCTACTACGTCCATGGAGTTCTGATCACTGTCCAAGTATGATTCTTTTCATCATTAATAACAAAACTTTTCTTACTCTTCTTGATTGTTGTATTTGCCAAATTTCTTTGAAATAGTTGATATTAGTGACAAAAAGAAACCTTTAGTTAATTGCATGAACTCTTTGGCTGTTTCTGCTTGTTTATTTGACATTGTGACAATAGAAACGGTAAATGAAGATGGAAGAAGAGGTTTTCTAGTTTGCTGCCACTTGGAGGATGTTCCTGCCTCTTCGATTCATCTTATTCTTCTGAGTTTTATATGTACAATTTGCATTATCTTAATATTTAAATCATCCTTGTCAAACTTGTATGCTTGTCCTTTAGTTCATTATAGTTGTTATGTTCTTTTTTTACTAAACCTTCTCTGATTTCTCCTATTAAATAATGCATTTAGCTACATGTAAATAGTATAATATTGAGAAAGTAGGAACTGAAACACAAAAGACACTCTTTAGGGATCAATGCAATGGTCAATGTATATAAAATACTCTTAACAACAATACTACCAAATAGATTTACGTTATATTGCAAAAACAAATGATTTTCGTTTGTCTTCTTCTCTGTTTTTGTGAACATAGCCCTTGGGGTACACGTAAACTTCAACCGCCAGCAGAGAATACATTGAATGAAATGTAAATATGGGAAAGTAGGGTTGCCTATTTAGTGCCTACTTTCTTTTGTAAGCATTTAGAGAAATTATAACTCTTTTTTATTATATATAATGTTGTATATTGTATAGCATACATTTTATTAATTTTTGAAAAATTATGAATAATTTATTATGTCCATAATAAAATTAAAACAGTCAATTACTTTAAGTATATTTTTTTATACGTGTGAGGTGCCTATTATAAGTAGGTTATAATCCACAAATAGTTAATCGGTATAATTTATTAAGCAATATACCCATGCCTAGTTTTCAAACATCATATATAATAAAGTTTGGGCTATAATTTTTATATTTACCGAAAATAAAAATGCCCCAACTGTAAGGGCTAATCTGGTACCCTTAGAATTTCCCTATAAATATATTACATATTTTTCTCAACTCAAAAAGTATTACACAACCCTTCCTACGATTCAAAGAGGCATTGGATTTTAATTTTATGTTAGAAGTTTCTTCTTGTCTTTTATGTCTTGTTAGCCGATTTCGGCCCCATGAAAACCCTTGAATAGACTGACTAATGATCACATAATGCACGCGACTGCATTCCACGTAAACTGAATTATCTAGTTGGACTATGTACGGCATGTCACTCTCCTAATGTTTTAAGTTTTAACTTTCTCCATCATTTCTTCCGCTTACAATAAAATTATTCTTTAGGTTAATATAAAGATGACAATTCAGTCCACTTAAAAATTCCATTAGAATTTAAACGGCCATTAATAAATTGGACTTGATTGTCAAAGTTTGCAAGGATAATTCTTTTTTAGGAACCCTATGTTCCAAAGGAAAACTAAAGAGGCACATATGTGAAAAAAAAAACTTTAGGTTCATCATCTAATGGCATGTATAGTTAAAGTAAATTTGAATCATTTGTATAATAATGAATCTATTCATATCTTTATTAAAGAAATGAGAGGACTTGACAGTCTATATAAAATAAGGTGAAAGAGAAATGGAATACTTCTCGTAATTATATAAGGAATGCCATTACTCATAAACATATATATATATATATATAAATAAATCTTTTTAGGGAGATACTATAACGCATTCATTTTTTTGCAACATGCATCATTTTTCTATTTCGGCACCTGAATTATTATAATCCCAATTTTTTTTTTGTATGATGGTGTACAATATAGCTATCTAGAACATCCTACAAATTTTCAAGAAATTATGAATAAATTATGGTACTGAAACAGAGTCTAAACTGTCTGTTGCACGCGTGTCTTTTTTTTGTGTACGCGTGTAAAATTTGACTGTTTAAACTTTGTTTTCGACTTCATAAACTATTCAGAATTTCTTGAAAATTTGTAGGATATTCTCAATACCTACAATGTACACCGTCATATAAATTTTTTTGGGATTATAACTATTCGGGTACCGAAATAGAAAAAGGATGCACCGGCATTGGAAAAAAAAGAGATGCGTTGTAGTCGCTCCCTATCTTTTTATTTATTTTGTTAAAAAAATATAATTAACTCAAAATTAGTTTACTTTGGTTTCAATCAATATTACTAGAAAAATTACATGAAACATCAATTTTTAACTGACGCACATATATTCATATGTCAGTTGAAAAACTGACATCCCATGCAATATCGTTTCATACTAAAGCATGAGATGATCATTTTGACTCATCATGATACCAAAATATTTCACATAATACAGATAAATTTAACTTAAGAACAAGGTCCCCAATCCATCTTAGAGTAAAACAAATGGTACAGAGGATGCAATATAGATACTTGCTGCAATATTGTTGTTGGGCCCAAAATATTCGGCCCAAAGACCTTCTCCATTTTTAGTATGCTCAAAACGGGTCGTTTTGATCTGCAAAGGCTCCAAAGACAGAAGCCGCGGGTCAGAGGCGGTCTGCGCCTCTGACCTCTGTGTATTTAATTGAAACCAATGCATCTTGGGGGGAAATTCAGTTATTTCCCCTGCTAATCAGGGGTTTAGTTTAACCAACTAACCACCTCACATTTCTGTTCTATAAATACTGAACTCTTATTCAAATAAAGGCATCGAAAAATCTGACCGAGGCATCGGAGTGTCTTTCTTGCAGGTACCCTCAAAGAAGCAACAATTGTCAAAGTGATCATCACCATTGGAGAAGGATCGGAAGATTAGCATTCGTCGGCAGAAACCTCCAGATATAGAAAGGACAAGTTGTTGCTTCAACAAATTGGCGCCGTCTGTGGGAACCCTGTTCCCTTTTCAACCACATCGTCAAATCAAGAACTCTTTCCTTGTAATCAAGATCTACTTGAAACCTTGGAGCCATGCCGCCTAAGAACAACGGAGCACCGGACACTGTCGCCCAGGTCATCCCACCGACGGATATGAGCGATCAAATCGACAGGATGTGTCATCTGCTGGAGGCTAGCCAGCAGCGATCCGACGAAGCCATTCGGACGCTGACCCAAGCTCAGGCCAGGTTCGAAGTAGAGATCGCCGAATTGCGAAAGTCCAACGAAGCTATGCGCAGGACCCAAGACAACAAGAATCTCAGCCTTGGTAGACTTGAAGCTCCGATCGTTCAGATCGACTCCCCTCGAAGAAGCACACACCACGTTAGAGAAGGGTCCTAGGGTCCCCTACCATCCTCCCCGACCCATCTTCACCAGGGGGCCGAGGAGAGACGGACGGTACATTGTGAGACACATGCGCGAGCCGGTGCAGTGCCCACAAGAACAACCCAACCAGCCGCCGAGAGTGAGCCCCAACAGACCCCACAACGGGCCGCGCAAGACTCACCAGCCGAGGACCGTACCCTCTGCATCCAGTTCTTGGACAATTGGAAAGAAGAGATGATGCGAGAAATGATACAGAAGTTTTCGGATGGAAGGTCCGCTCACGCTATTGAGCACATGGATTTGGTATCAAGAACCACTGAGAGATTCAGAAAGAGCCCAAACCGCGGGACTTCATAATCCCTCCTCTACCCGCGTTTAATGGAAAGGGAGACCCGCTCAACCACCTGTTCCAATTTCAACAGAAGATGGCCCTAGAAGCCAACAATGAAGCCATACAGTGCAAAGTTTTCTCCATGACTTTCTCTAGGCCAGCCCTATTGTGGTTCAGGCAGTTGAAACTTGGTTCTGTCAACAATTTCGGTGATCTCCGCAGAGCCTTTCTCCAACAGGATAATGCTAACCGCGAGGCACCAAGAACAATGGCAGATCTCTACCGAATCGAGCAAGGGGAAAATAAACATCCAAAATCATACCTATAACATTTCATCGACCTCGTACATCAGATCCACGATGTCGAACCAGCCACCGCGGCTAACCTCTTCGCCAAAAGCTTACAGGTGGGATCTCTCTTACACGAAAACCTCACCATGACACCACCTTATGACATGGCTGAGATTCAGATCCGTGCCGAGGGTGTCTTTAGGGTCCTGGAATTTCGAGAGCGTGCGCAGAAGAAATCCGCACTTATCTTCGCTCCACCAGCAAATAACCCTCATCCCCCACCTGCAAGGGATGATAAGAGGAAGAGATAGGAGATGGATCACTTGAAAGGAGGGAAAAGGCCAAAACCAAATCGAGACCCACCACGATACCCCTCTTTCGAATACACAGTCCATCAGGAAGTCATTTACGAAGAAAATAAAGACAGGCCCACCTGGCGTGAACCATACAAAATTACCACTCCCCCTGAAAGAAGAGATAAAAACAGGTTCTGCCTCTTCCACAAGGATCATGGCCATACAATCGCCGAGTGCCACAACCTCCACAATCAGATCCAGACCCTCATGAGGAGTGGACGGTTCACCCAGTATATTAAAGGGACAAGCAGACCCGGCACCTCATAGCCCAACACTGCTTCTGTCCCAACACCACCAGTAGCAGACTCCCTGCATATGGCCACCACGAGCTCACAAGAGCCTCTCAAGCAAATCCTCATGATACACGGGATCGTGGAGCTCACCGAGGAACAAGAGCAGGCAACCAAAATTCATAGGAGGATGGAAGAACGGGTGAAGCGATACAGATCATTAGGCCACACAGTCAACCTTGTCACTTCGGAGGACAGACGCTATCAAGCCTTTGCAATCACCTTCACCGAATATGACTTGTGGGGAGTGCACCTGCCCCATGACGACCCTTTAGTCATTTCGCTACAGGTTGACCATTTCCAGCTGGGAAGATTTTTAGTCGATGGGGGCGGTGGGGTTGATATTCTCTTCTGGGAAGCCTTTAAGAAAATGGGACTCGAAGAAAATCAGATCAGGACCTCTCCTGCACCAATTTTGGAATTTAACAGCCAGAGGATACCCGAAGGGCGTTGTTCGATTAAACGTGGTAGCTACAGAACGCACCTTGCCTGTGGACTTCCTCATCGTGGACTCCGTCACAAGCTACAACGCCATCATGGGAAGAAGTTGGATCCATAGAATGCAGGGAGTGGTCTCAACTTTGCACCAAGTTATGCGGTGCCACTCACCCAACGAGCGGTATATAATCGACATAAAAGGGTGTCAGAAGTAGGCCAAGAAATGCTTCCTTACCCTGAAAGAAATAAATGATTCTGGCACCTCCTCTCCTGACGACAACCCCAAAAAATAGCAATCACAGCATGACTTACCAGCATGTCTCAAAGGCATAGATCTAGAGGAAGATCGCGAAAAGCCCCAAACCACCCTCGATGAACTAGCAGAAATCTGTATAGATGATGCTGACCCAGCCAAAATAGTGTTGGTAAGTACCAAACTTCCTGAAAAAGAAAAGAAGACCCTAATCCAATTCCTCAAAACCAGAATTGGAACCTTCGCCTGGTCTCCACATGATATACCAGGAATAGACCCCTCTGTCATGAATCACAACCTCAACATATCGACAGCTTCCCACCCGTCAAGCAGAGGCAGAGGAGGCTTGCTCCCGAAATCAACCAAGCCATCCAAGAAGAGGTACAACGGCTTCTGAGCATAGGAGCAATCAAAGAATGCTTGTATCCTAGTTGGCTAGCCAACCCTGTAGTGGTCCCAAAGAAAAACGGGAAAAAGAGAGTGTGCATAGACTACACCAACTTAAACAAAGCATGTCCTAAGGATAGCTACCCTCTCCCGAAGATTGATCAGATGATAGACGCCACAGCAGGTTTCGAAAGAATGAGCTTCCTTGATGCCTACTCAGGATACAATCAGATCCCAATGAAGGCAGAAGATCGAATCCATACAGCTTTCATAACAAAATGTGGCTTGTACTGTTACAAAGTTATGCCCTTCAGACTAAAGAATGCAGGAGCAACATACCAGAGGCTGATGCACAAACTATTTTCCTCATTGCTTGGGAGAAACATGGAAGTATATATATATGACATGGTCATCAAATCTCAACAAAGTTCTTCACATGTGGACGATTTAACCGAATGCTTCGACATCCTGGATACCTATAAAATGAAACTAAATCCAACTAAGTGTGCTTTTGGGGTGTCCTCTGACCAGTTCTTAGGATATGCGGTCAGCCAGAGGGGCATCGAGGCCAATCCAACCTAGATTGCATCACTCTCAGAGGTCAAGGAACCCAAAACCGTCTTTGACATCCAGGCTTTGATAGGCAAAATTGTAGCATTAAGCCGGTTTATATCATGCATGTCCGATCGTTGCCAGCCTTTCCTGCAATGGATCAAGAAGTCTACCAACACCACCTGGGGGACAGAACAAAATAAAGCGCTTGAAGAATTGAAAGCCTATCTGAGCTCTCCCCCTATATTGAGTTCTCTCATCCCCAACGAAGACCTGTTCCTGTACCTGTCTGTTTCACACTTTTCCGTGAGTTCTGTGCTCTTTCGGGAAGGCGTGAGCTGACAGAAGCCAGTGTTCTACTGCAATAAGATGCTACTAGACACTGAAACCCGCTACAACATGATGGAAAAATTGGCACTCACACTCATTATAGCAAAGAAGAAGCTACGACAGTATTTTGAAAGCCATGCCATCATTGTATATACGGACTACCCACTGAAGTAGGTCTTGAACAAAATCGATCTCTCTGGTAGATTATCCAAATGGGAAATTGAACTCGGGACGTATGATATACGATTCTTGCCACGAAAAGCCAAGAAAGGCCAAGTACTTGCTGATTTCCTAGTCGAGATACAATCTTTTACCCCAGATACCTTACCTGAACTGTTGGAATCAAAAGCTGAATGGGTATGGACAATGCATACGGACGAAGCCTCCAATTCTCAAGGAGCTGGGATTGGCATCGTATTGGAAGCACCCTCCGGACTAAAAATTGAGGAAGCCATTCGGTTAAAACAATTTTCCACGAATAACGAGGCTGAGTATGAGGCTCTGATTTACGGCTTAGAACTAGCACGAGACATGGGCATTAGACGATTGAAAGTCAGAGGAGATTCAAAGCTCATGATAGAACAAGTGGACGGGAATTTGGACACCAAGGCACCCTACCTGACTAGCCTATTGCAAAAGGTAACTGAATTACAGTCACAATTCCATCAGTTTGAACTCGTACAAGTACCGAGGGAACAAAATCAAAAGGTGGATGCCCTCGCCAAATTAGCCTCTACAGGGGAATGTTCTCGGCACTCCGCCATATCCACAAGCCAATCACTAAGAGCTTTGGAAGTTTTCTCAACCTCATCAGAATCTGAGTGCTGGATGGATCCAATCATTCGCTATTTGTCCAAGTCTGAACTGCCAGCCCATGCAAAAGACGCAAAGCTTTTGCGTCTTCGAGCTCAACGCTACTCCATCACCCATGGAACGTTGTATCGCAAGTACTTTAATGGCCCCTATCTTCGATGTTTACGTCCATCAGAAGCTAAAAAATTATTAGAGGAGATCCACGAAGGAGCATGTGGAAACCACACTGGGGGCCGAAGTTTGGCACACAAAGCACTTACAGTAGGGTACTACTAGCCACACATGCGCTAGGGGATCTCGCCTCAACTGCCAAGTCACCCTACACCCTAGTAACAGTCGCTGCCTCTGACAGTTTGGCCGATGTAGGAGACAGAGCCGCAACATGCACAACGCCTTGTGAACCCTCCCCCAGAGAGGATCCAACTGCAAGTGAAGAAGAGGATGATGTAGGTAAGGAACCAACGGGGGCAGACCCCGAGGCTTCTTGCACAACGACAGAGCTTGCCCAGTTGGTAACTTCCCTGGAGTAAGCCTGGGGATTGTTAGAGAAGAGCCCCTATTGGCAGAAGCAAACCCCCTCAAGATTTGAAGCTTGGACGAAATGCATTTCCCATTGTCCGAGTCTTCATCAGAGGACTCCTCTCGCGAATTCCTCTTCCCCAGAGCGTCCTTTGGCAGAGGCACCTGTTGGAGAGGTTGGATCTGCATAGCGTCAAAAGACGTAGAGGATCGTCTGTGTATACGAGAAAACCTGCGTGCCAAAGCAGATTTATCAGGAGATGATTCTGCGGCAGGGGCTAAGTCAGAGCCATCTCTCTTCTTGTTATCAGGGATCCCTTGGCGCTTGGCACATGCAGCAAAGGTCTCAGAGCATGCCCTTTCGTACTCGGTCTTTGATAGTGACAGATTCGAAGAAGCAGGGGGAGATTTCTTCAAAAATACTCCCAACTGCCTCGCACATGTAGCTGTGATTTTTCCGAGGGACATGTCGCCTTTTTGTGACCTGACCCGCATGGCGTGAAGATCGGTTCGATCCATGAAGCAGATCCGGGTCATGATGATTTGCATGCAGTAGGGGTTCATCACACCTCTGATGCTAATGGCATTTTCTTTGGACTCATGAAGGAGCCCCTTCTCTGTCAGCATGCTTAGTCGCTTGGGACTCATGCTGACCCGAGGCCACGCGAAATTTGGTACATAAAATAAAATGGTGACACATAGGGTCAGATTGACGGACAATCATTCAGACATAGCATACTTACACAAAAGGCGAGAAATAACAAAGTAAAGACAGGACTCACCTTAAACCCTGGCCAAGGGAAAAATTTCTTGAGGCAGAAATTCAAGATACCACGCTCCTCCAATTGCAAAGAAGTATTTTTCCCAATTTCTATGGGAGCTATCAAAATCAGTGAAGATTGTTCGGTCCTTTTTGGGGGAAAGATAGAAAGTCTTCCAGGGTTTACCTTCTATCGCCTTGTTAGTCGACTTAGTAAAGCATGTGTAGATATCATCCGATTGAATGTCGACATTCCTAAGAGTTCCTATCATCTGAGCGCCAACTATGGATTGAATGGCGTTCGGAAGAAATTGAGAAATGTGAGCTCTGGAGTTTGAAATTATTTGCACTAACAGAGCAGGGAGAGGGAAATGAAGCCACTCTATGTGTCTCAGACTCATGACGATCTCGCTGGGTTTGACCACATCCTTGAATCGCCATTTCCGTAGTTCAGCGTCCGAGAGCATTCAGATCGTGACATTATCTGGAATGTCAAACGACTTGCATACGCGTTCATATGCAGCTTTTTATCCTTCACGATCCACAGGTTCAGGAGATAAACGTGAAGACATGATTGGGATAATTGGGAGGTTTGCTGTGTAAATAGAAGGATGATTAATCTTAGGGTTTCTTCTCTCCGAGTTCTTCTCTGAAAGGCAAGAATGAAGTTTCAAAAGTTTGAAATAAAGATTATTTGAACTGAACCAATAAAATGGGAAACGAAATGCCTTAATTGAGTGCTACACTCGGTAATCGTGCTTGCACTGAATTCTAAGTGGAGAATGTCAGGGGTTTATGTGATTGTGTACCTGCAGACCGCTTCGATTTATGAGCTTTGGGCAAAATCTTTGGCATTGAAGAGTCGGCCCAAGGTTCGAGTGAATAAGTGTACCTCGTCCATTCGAAGCTTGGGCTAGGGGGCATTTGTTGGGCCCAAAATATTCGGCCTAAAGACCTTCTCCATTTTTAGTATGCTCAAAACGGGTCGTTTTGATCTGCAAAGGCTTCGAAGATAGAAGCCGCGGGTCAGAGGCATTTTGCGCCTCTGACCTCTGTGTATTTAATTGAAACCAATGCATCTTGGGGGGAAATTCAGTTATTTCCCCCACCAATCAGGGGTTCGGTTTAACCAACTAACCACCTCACATTTCTGTTCTATAAATACTGAACTCTTATTCAAATAAAGGCATCGAAAAATCTGACTGAGGCATCGGAGTGTCTTTCTTGCAGGTACCCCCGACGAAGCAACAATTCTCAAAGCGATCATCACCATCGGAAAAGGATCGGAAGATTAGCATTCATCAGCAGAAACCTCCACATATAGAAAGACAAAGTTGTTGCTTCAACAATTGTCACTGGTCCCCTCTATAGTCAATGGTGTCAGCTTTGTTCTTGTGTTCACTGTCGATCTAGCTTTGTCTCTAGTCTCGTCCTCGCGCCTTTCATCAATTCCAAGAACTGCACCTGCATGAGAGATTATCAAGAAAGAAAGCGGGAATAAGAGAAGGAGGGAAGAGAGAAGACGAAGTAGAAAAAAAATTAAATTGTGGGCAACAAGTGAAGGAAAAAATGAGATTAGTTTTTTTTTTTTGCACAACATGATATTTCTAGTGAAATTGTCATGCGACCTTGTTGACCCACGTTTTGGTCAACCACATAATTAAAAGAGTCACTTTTATTGCTGTTTAAAGCTTAAAAATTATAAAATGACCTCTCATTCCTCTATCTATCAGGAAGATTAGGGGTACAACATGAATATGCATTTACAATGTGTTCCCTGTAATTTTGGAAATTTAATCCTTATTTAATTACATAAATAATAATGAATAATTGTAATAAAATTTCTTTGACAACTTATGCGAACACCACTTGTATACGTGAACAGGGAGATAACACTCATATACGAACAAGTTCTTTAGTGAACAAGTCTTCTTCGATGTTTCAGCATTATTTTGCCATGCCACCATTCCAAAAATGGGTATAGCATACTTTTTTTTTAAAAATAATTTTACTTTTAATTTTGAGCAACAAAATTAAAGTTTAATAATTATTTTATAAATTTATTATTTCAAACATATAATAATTGTTAAAATAAAAATATAAGAATATTGTTTTTCATTAATTAATTAACTAATTAACTTTATTATATATTATAATTAAGTTAATACAAAGTATAATCAATTTTTAAAATTATTAGAAAGTTTAACAAATTAAAACACTAACTCATTTTTAATTAAATATAATCAAATTTTAAACATCAAAATTATTAATTAATACTTATTTTTATAGATATATTAAAAAAATCAAGTATTATTATTATAACAAAAATTTGAACATTAAAAAAATAGATACAAGAGAAGATAGTTTCCTTGGACCATCATCTTGTGCGAGTTTCAGAATGCATGAGACAACAGTTCCTAGGCAACTTCATGGCAAGCTTTTGTCGAAGGATTTCGGTTTCTACGACATAGGAATGTTTTGATTTTGATTTTGTGTTTCCCATTATTTTTTTTATTTTTTAATTTTGATACTTACTTTGTATTTACTGTTTAGAATTGTAATTTTAGGGTGGTGAATATTCACTTTCCCAACAATCAAATTCTATATTTTTTGGTTTTTTGAGTTCTAAGTTTCACTGACATGGAGGAAAGTGTATCTATCTTGGCTCTAAAGTTTATGTCGCATGACTTTGTTTGTCTAGATTGCTTTGATGACTCTAATTTCGTTCGTTGGCAAAACAAAATCAAATTTTGTCTCACCACTTTAAATGTCTCATACATCTTGGACAAAGATTTGAAGGCCTTGGATCCACTTAAGGGGGAGACTCTCAAGAGGTAGTCAAACAAAGGAAGAAGGGGGAAGAAGATGAATTAATATTCTCCACGCCCTCTTAGACTGTTTGTATGATCTCTACACCGATACTACATCCACAAAAGAGATTTTGGAAGCACTAGAGAACAAGTATAAGTAGAGGAAGAAGGTACTAAGAAATTCTTCATAACTAAAAATATGGAATTTAAATTATTTGATGAAAAACCCTTCTCCCCAAATTCATGAACTCCAAATTAGTGTGAACAAGTTGTCTACTTTGAAGATTATTTTGTCGAAAGGAGGTTCCTGCCCACGAGTTGGACACACATCGCTGGTATTGCACAAACTCAGTAAGGCGAGGCACATCCTGAAGTTCCACCTGAAATTTGAGTGCAAGATAAGGTAGCCATTCGTCTTGGTCAGACATCATTGATGGCGCCCCAATGACCTCGTCAAGATTGCAGGAAGAACAAGCTGTCTACTTTCAAGATCATTTTGTCAGATTTTTTTCCTTGCGGGTGCTATCATAGTCAAAACCTCCATCTTGGAGAGACTATGGGAAAAAAAATCCTCCATAAAAATAAGGAGATTGATTTGGAATAAAATCTCAACCACTTAAGGATTGAGAATGCGTCTCGATCTAGAGACAAAAGTGTGGATGAGTCCAATGGAGGGATCTCTAAGGAAAATGTTATAGATAAGCCTACTCACCTCAAAGGAAAGAGTCACAATAAACCCCAAGGCAAAAAGGTAACCCTCTAGGCCCTTGAAAGAATGAATGGCAACTCAAGGGCACCAAGGGACCTTGCTTTGTGTGCGGCAAAAGAGGTCACATAGCAAGAGATTGTAGTTTTCAGAAATATAATTCTAATGGGGCCAAGACCAATGCAATTGATGAAGAGATCATTACTACATGGAGTGAGGTCAATGTCATACAAGGCAAAGTCCAAGGATGGTAGTTTGACACTTATGCCACCATACATGTGACCAATGACAAATATATCTTCAAAACCTTTGAAAACACAATGGATGACCATGAGATCCAAATGGACAATGAAAAGAGGTCCGAAGTGGAAGGAAAATACAGCATTGATTTATTCTTTACATTCCAAAAGAAGGTGTTACTCACCAATATGCTTTATGTACCAAAAAAGAATGAAAGTCAGAGTGGGGACTAGTTGAGAAAACTAGATATCAAGGTAGTGTTTGAGTCCGAAAAGCTTATACTCACAAAAGGGACAAATTTTTTGGGAAAAAGGTTTACATGTGATGGTGTGATAAATTTTGTACTCTTGATTCTAAAATTAACATCAATAATAAATATTATACTTCTTGTTATGTGATTGACTCAAATTATATTACTTTGTCTCATAATAAGCTTGCACATATAAATTCTAGTACTATTAATACAATAATTATATGTGGATTAATTGATTGTGATAATGTTTAGTATGATAAATTTGAACTATGTGTGAAATCTAAAATGGTAAAGATGTTAGGAACGAGTTTCCTAATACACAGTGGAATGGTGGTGGGTTGGCCCAGTGTACAGCAAAATTTTTTGTAACATATTTAAACTACCTTTAAATATGAGGATCCATTAATATACATAAATTAATCATAAGCAAGAATATATTAAACAAACCTCTTGATGCCTATCAAGTGTCATTGCTATCTTTTCGTAATTTGATCAAACTTCCTATCCAAGCTGCTCCCAGGTACTCACTCCAAGATCTTCCACAACGTTCTCTACACCTC
This sequence comes from Humulus lupulus, assembly GCF_963169125.1. NCBI lineage: Eukaryota > Viridiplantae > Streptophyta > Magnoliopsida > Rosales > Cannabaceae > Humulus > Humulus lupulus. The sequence continues at coordinate 100,941,579 of NC_084800.1, forward strand.
AAGAAGTGTGTGGGCATTTAGAGAATAAAGGATGGTATATTTCTGATTCAACTTGATGTACTCGACACATGAGATCAAGAGAATATGCCTGAGATTCGTTCTGTATCTTTTTCAATGAGAGATAAAAAAGTATCGTTCTTTTTCTTTAGAGCGAATAATTCCGTCTTCTTCAGAATGAATATTTTTATTTTCTGATAAGTCTAACTTAAATAGAAAATATTCAAATTTAAAATATAAATTTGTAACCAATTTACAATTTATCTTTTAATTAATTAATTATCTTATTAATGAAAATATCAAACTAACTTTTGAATTTTCCATTAAGTAATTAATTAAATAAATAAAAGTAAAAAATCTATCTCTGAAAAATATATGACTCATGCCACACACAGTCCAAGGACTATGTGTCGTGTAGCACTCAATATTTTAGGGTTATTTTAATTTTCCACAATAATTTAATTATTTATTCAAACTACCTTATCAGATAAAATTCAACAACTTGATAACTAATTCAAATTTGAATTTATTATCTTTTTAACTAATTATCAAATATAATTAATTATTTGAATAAATATCAATCTTTTAAATTCAAATCCAATTTGAACTTATCAGATTATTATCTCCTACTAAAATAAAGATATTTAATTAATTCTACCAATTAATTAAAACCAACTTTAATTAATACTAATTTACAAAATTAAATATTAATTTTATGGGAGCGACTACAACGCATCCCCTTTTTTTGCAACACTGGTGTATCCTTTTTCTATTTCGGCACCTGAATAATTATAATCCAAAAAAAATTATATGATGGTGTACATTATAGCTATCTATAACATCCTACAAATTTTCAAGAAATTTTGAATAAATTATGGTACCGAAATAGGGTCTAAACTGTCTGTTGCACGTGTGCCTGTTTTTTTGTGTACGCGTGTAAAATTTGACAGTTTGAACTCTGTTTTCGGCTTCATAAACTATTCGGAATTTCTTGAAAATTTGTAGGATATTCTAAATACATATAATGTACACCGTCATATAAAAAAAATTGGGATTATATCTATCCAGGTGCCGAAATAGAATAAGGATGTACCGGTGTTGCAAAAAAGAGGGATGTGTTGTAGTCGTTCCCACTAATTTTATTATAATTTCAAAAATTATAATTAATTAATTATTTAATATAATTTCAAAAATTACATAATAATTAATTATTAAGTAATTTTGATAATTACAACTAATTTATAATTAATTAATTAATTAATCACTATTATCACATAAGTGCATATTTGGCCCAAAGAACAAATTTCTTCTTAAATATGTCTTTTCACAATTTTTCCATTTATATCAGCTCTTGCCTTGAATAGTGTTGATAGAGCCGCTGTGGGGACCTATGGACCTATAATTCCAAACTCCAATAAATTTGAGATTATTAATTAAACTCTTTAATTAAATAATCTCATGATTACTCCACTATAAATATGAGACTGCACTCTTGTAATTATAGACGTTTCATTTATGTACTTTATAATAATAAAACGTCAATTGATATAATCATTACATACAAATTAACCCTCCAATAATGGTTCATAATTAATTGGGAATAAAATTATAATTTTACCTTTTAATTATATCTTGTTTCCTTAAGTACCACTAATTCATAACTAAATTATGAATTTGAGCTCAATAACATTTCAGTCCCAAAAGCCAACCCTTAAGAGAACTATTATTCAATCTCTTATGAGAAGGTATAGATTCCATATATGTATACTATGTCCCCAGCCATTTACATCAATGAGTTCCCAAAACAAAAGTTTCTAGCCTGATCATTCTGACAGACCCTAACAAGTGAATCAAAGAACTCATATAACATAAACAGGAGTTCATAGTAACTTCATGATTAAGATCTATTTATATATGATCATCAGTTGATATATTTAATTAAACTTCGAAACGGTATTTAACTAAGTATTAATAAACATATCTGGTCCAGTTCTATACATTCTCTAATATATAAAGTACCTCCACTAAAGTATCCACTACACTTGTAATCCGGATCTAGACCACATGTATTCATAATACTAGTGGACCGTACTTGCAGTAATTAATCTAAAGATTCCATAACTTTATTTTACTGCAAACTATTCAAGTCCATTTATCTCAAACACAATCCTCCCATACCAATACGTGGTTGAGATCACATATATGAACTTAGGAATTTTTCTGATATTTACTTAATATTATCACAGAATAATATAGTCTATAAAATATATGCATAACAAATTCAATTTATTTATTTATTTCTTAAAACAATGTCTACTACATATGCTTTCATGGCATAATTCCCAACAGAAGAGACATCTTTCTATTGTTGATAGGAATTCTAGTTTGTTAGATTTGATACATGGTGATTTATGTGAATTGAATGGAATGTAGACTACAAGTGAAAATAAATATTTTGTCACATTTATAGATGGTTGCTCAAGGTTTACAAATGTTTATTTTCTTAAGAGTATAGGAGAAGCTTTTAATGCATTTAAAATATATAAGGCCGAAGTTGAAAATCAATTGGATAAAAATATAAAAGTGCTTAAAAGTGATATGGGTGACAAATATTTTTCAGGTAAATTCAATTTATATTGTGAACAACATGGTATAATATATGAATGTACAACTCCTTATACACCCCAACAAAATAGTATAGCTGAAAGAAAGAATAGAACTTATCTTGAGATGGTTAATGCTATGCTATTACATGCTAAATTGAGTTTTTCATTATGGGGTGAAGCTTTGCTATCCGCGTTTCATATTTTAAATCGTATTCCTTAAAGAAAAATAAAATATCACCATATTAGATATGGAAAGGAAATAAACCTAACTTAGGTTATCTTAAAATATGGGGGTGCCTTGCTTATTGCAAGAGCACGTATCCTAAAATGACTAAGTTAGGTCTATTGGCTATACCTCAAATAGCAAAATATATAGATTATTGGACTTGGAGTCCATGTAATAATTGAATCTACAAAAGTAGAGTTATTTGAGAACATGTTGTATAGTGACAACAATTCTCAAGAACCTATCTTAATTGAAGGGTCTCAAGAGGATACACTTTGAGGGTTGATAAGCAACCCATATTTCCTAAAAGAAGTCAAATGTTGAAGGTATTGAAATCAAAAGAGAATTTTTATCAGGGTAAATACCATTTTGGACACTGTGTTTTGCAAAAGTTACCGATCATACCTCGTGTTTTGTTAAATGATAATTTAGACCCTGTGTGTTTTCAAAATGGAACAAAAGAGTACCCTGGACTAGATTTTGGTCAAACTTTTTTTTAATATGACCAAAATACTCTCATATTTTATTAATTAATAAATTAAATTGTTTTTAAATAAAAAATAATTAAAAAACTATTTAAATAAGAAAAAATTAACATAAATATTTTTATAAGAATTAACAAAAATGATCAAAACAATATACATAAAATTAAAAAGTAAATACCAAAATTAAACCAACAAACTTACTATTAATGAAATATTTTCTTAAAACAAAATTAAATCTTTACATCTCCCTCATCCTCGTCTTCTTCTTCTCCTTCTTGATGTTCTTCTTCAGCATCTTCAGATCTGGTTCCCTTTCAGTTTCAACCACCAGCCCTAACCCCAGGGCCCAACCACCAGTCCCGACCCTAGCATCTTTGGCAACACCCCATTCGTTGTTGCAGAAAGAGAACGATGATATATTCGACAACCTCATCACCAAATAATTCAAAATCTCATGTATTCGTTGCAACACCAAAAGAGGAAGACATGCTACGAGAAACAAGTGAAGAACCATTTATTATTTATTCTATCAATAACTAATATAATCATATACCCATGAATAAAGACCCACAAATCTATATACCCAGTCGCACAACAAAGCGAAGCAATATACCCAGCTACACAAAATCAAATACCTAGACATAATAGAACCATATACCCACGAATAAAGATCCATAAATCTATGTACCCAGTTGCACAAGAAAGCGAAGCAATATACCCAGCTGTACAAAATCAAATACCCAGAAATAATGACCCAGTCGCACCCACAATTTTAGCCCAGAATTTCGACAACGTCAGTGGACCATTAGAGCTCTTCATGGCTTCACCTGAAAAAAAGAAAACAAGATGGAGAGCAACTAAATGGGAAGAAAGGGAGAAGAAGAAGAAAAGAGACTTAACCGTGACTTCATGTCCTCAACACTTCTCCCCTTACTCCAGCATGTCCTCAACACTTCTCCCCTTACTCCAATAGGTCCTCGACAACAACCCCAATCTTTTACACACTTTAAGTTTTATTTAACAAAAAAAAAAAAAAGCAAATGAAGGAGGCATGGAGGAGGCAATCATAAGAAGTGGATGATGAAGAAGAAAACATTTCAGCCTCATGGCTGTGGGTCTTCATTTGATTTCTTGTTTTAGCAAAAAGAAGATGCTAATGAGGATGGAGGCTCTTTGCAGAAGAAGATGGACGTTGATAGATTGAGACTAGGGTTTAGGTTGATTAAGTTTTGATTTCTTTAGTTTTATTTGTTTATTTAAAATTAAGTTTAGTGAATATTAAGACTAATAGATTTGGATTAAATCATGTTTGATGTTTTTAATTAAATCTTAATGTTTTTTGTTAATTTTTAGAAAACTTTTTATGCTAATTTTTTCTTATTTAAAATTTTTTTAATTATTTTTTATTAAAAAAAATTTAATTAATTTTTTTATAATTAATTTATTTAATTTATTAATTAATAAAATATGAGGGCATTTTGGTCATATTTAAAAAAAGTTTGACCGAAATCTGGTCCAGGGTACTCTTTTGTTCCATTTTGCAATACACTGGGTCCAAATTGTCATTTAACAAAACACGGAGTCCGATCGCTAACTTTTGCAAAATATAGGGTCCAAAATGGTATTTACCCTTCTTATCAAGTAGAAAAACTATACCTAGTAGAGGGAAACCTTGAAGAAGTTACATGAAAATTTCAAATGATTCGTCAAATGGAAGATGATCCCAAAACTTTCAAAGAAGAAATATCCTCAAGAGACTCCATTTTTTAGAATGAAGTAATAAATGATAAAATAGATTCAATTATGTCAAACCACACTTGTGTTAGGAATAATTCCCTAAAAGAATGTAAAGACATTTTATTGAATTAAATAAAAAGAACAATTTTATTATATATTTGAATATTATAATTATTGTTTGAATTAATTATATGATAATATCAAGAAAATTCCTTATTCATTCATGAGATTATGATCGTGTATTAGTGATGGACCCAAAACGGGTATATTTTAAAAATTTATACTCGCAAGCGCACGAATCATATATAGAATATAGTGTTCGTGTAAGCACGAGATCGAACCCAAATGAGTTGTCTAAAATAAAAAAGAAAACTATTTTAAATCAAAAGTAATAAATTCTAACCTAGCTCCAAAGATTGATGAACTTTAATATTATGAACATAAAATAAGAGATTGAAAAATAAAGCTATTTAAGAGAATAAAAATAAACCAATAATGATTTGAAAATAAGTGGTAAAAGGAAAGATTATTAAGATACTAGAATCCACAAAATGTAAGTTTAATAATATTTATTAGTATATTGATTCCCAAGTTTTAGTGATAGTTAAAATAATTCAAACTATCATTTTCGAAATAGATTTATAATTTTAAGCATAAATTACTTCTAAAAAGATAGAATTTTTCTTCACTTTTCAAAATTATAATTTCAAAGCATTTAGTGTAAATCAATCTAATGAAATAACAAATAAATCAATGAACATTATTTATAAGGCAAAACATAATATTTTTTTTCTAAGCATGGATGTGTACAATTTAATGACACATCTTACACAAAGAATATTATGTTTTTGCACTAATGAAGAACAAAGTGTAAATATTATCTAACAATCCAAAATATGAGATATTAAAGATGAAAGACATATACGAAGAAGAAAAATCCATAAACTTTGTTGCATTATAAGGGAAATCAACATACAACATAAATATTACCTAGCTACAAGTTGCTTCATCATGATCTTAATAATCTTATGAAAAAGATTAGAAGCACATAACTAGAGTAGAAATTACAAAATAAATGACATACATACTTGCAAAATGCTCTTGAAAAACCCAAAATAGAAGAGAGAATGGTAGAGAGAAAATGGGAGAAAAGAAGATGGTAACCAAAGATTAAGCACCCAAAAATGGTCTTGAAACTCCATATTTATAGCCAAAATGAGATTATTAAAATAATCAATTTAAATTAATTAAATTGATTAGATTAATTAAATAAAATAAATATGGTATGTAGAGGTAAATTATAGGGTGTAATGATGATGTTGTAGTGAAAAATGTGTAGAAAAATGGGTAAAAAGTGTGGCATTTTTAGACAAAAGGGACAAAAAATACATCGTGGGCTCAAGAATTGGTGGCTTTGGTTGTTGGGCGGCTGTAGGAGGCTCATGGCAGTCTTGGGCGTGTGGTGAGCTGGATTGGGATTGTAGGCGTTGGCCTTGGGTGCAGCTGGGTGTTGGGGTTGGGTCGTGGGCCTTGCTGCTGAGGAGGAAGCCTAGGTGCAGAAGCTGCTGGAGCTGTGGTGCCAAGCGGGCCAAAGGTGGCAAGCCCAATTGAGCTCCCGTGGGAGGCATTTAGCTGAAGGGGCAAAGGTGCTTCGGTGGCATCAGTTGTGTGGAGCAGGGGGCAGCACGTAGGAGTGATTGCTGAAGGCAGCTGGAGAGAAGTGGTGAGGCATTGGGCCTTCCGTCTGGGCAGAGAGTGGCAGGAGGAAAAATGCCACAATCTCTTAGCTTTTTCCACAAAAGTGCCACTTTTATTTCATTTTCTCTTCTTTTTCAAGCATAAAAAATTGCAAAGTAAATCCTACAAAATAAGTAAATGTTAAATTAGGATAAAATATTTTCAATTATAAAATAACTCATATTAAGTCCATGAAAATACTAATTGAAATTTAATTTACTTTGGCAATTAAGTTCAATAAAATCACATTTTTTAACTTATAATCTAAAAACACAAATTTCAAATAATTAAACTACAACCTATTATAATAAAATATCTATAAAAACATATAAAAATCTAGAAAACTACAATAAGACTAATAAATTAAAAATTACATAAAAACTTAATAAGTGAATTAAAAAACTCAAGAACTAAGCAACAATTAGCATATAAAATATGGTAAAATAACTCTATTTTGTAGAGTTATCAATTAGTATGAGAGATCTAAGATCATATATAATGAATAAAATAGTCAATAACATATTAAAGTATGAAATCTTTAATGAATGATTACTAGTGAGGTTTACTAAGCATACGGGATACAAGTGATCTAGATTCAGATTACTGATGTGGATAGATATCTTAGTAAATGTGTTGTATATAATAGAGATTATATATGACAGGACCGATAAGAATTAATTATCTTTATAAACTTGCTGTTTGACATAAAGATTTGATTCTTATCATAATAGATGATCATTCATAGATCAGTCTAAATCCTGAGTATTCATGAACTCCTGTTTGTGTTTATTGGATCTTTTGATTCACTCGTTAAGATTTTTTAGTATAATGAGGCTAATGACTTTTTTTTGGAGATTCAATATCATGAATGACTGGGAATATGAATTACAATAATGGAATCCATACTTTCCTAACGGAATCCATACTTTGTCTAGATGACTTATCAAGTCATTGAGAATAGATGGTTAATGAATCCATCTCTGGGGATCTGCTCCCGCTCCCTGAATAGATGGCTAATGAGTCTATCTCTGGGGATCCGCTCCGTGAATAGATGGTTCATGAGTCCATCTCTGGGGAATCCGTTCCCTAAATAGATGGCTAATGAGTCTATCTCTGAGGATCATCTCCCTGAATAGATGGCTAATGAGTCCATCTATGGGGATCCGCTCCCTTAGCCATGTGACGTGTCGGTCACCTTAGCCTTTTGGCTTTGGCTCTAAGTAACTAGCCTTTAGACTAGACAAGCAATTTTGTTTTCATCGAACTTAAGGTCAGTCAAACATTTCATGCTTATGATGATAATGCTTATGTCGATTAGATCTAATCTTTTTGGCTCTGCGTTCATTATGCTTATGTCGCTCTTGACTCGTAGGTGAATTCCATACGACCAGTGCTCAGTACTACTACCGAACTTAACTAATGAGTCACAGCTTCATAGTCAATACTAACACCATTGCCAATTCTAACTATGGAGTTAATTCCACTCACAAATAAGCAATGCAACCATGCATATATCATATGTAAAATATCCAAATACAGGGCATTCAACAAACTTACTCAACATTCACTAGCATAATTATGATCATGCACATTTATAGAGACTCAAGCTCTGATCAATCTCATATTCAACATTCATGCCATGCCCTAATCACATGTATCTTATGCATCACATGCATCACATACTGGGTGATGTTTTCTTACCTTTGATCCAAGCACAAGTTACCAATAAACGAGCCACAAGCACGATCCTGATTCCAAGCCCCTAGCGATAACCTAGTCACAACCATAAATGGTGTTTCAATGACTTCAAGTTCCAAAAAACAAAACTCGGGACCAATCCCACGCTCTCTGGACCTCTAATCCCACCAAACAGGGTGGTGAATCATCCCCCGATAACCCGGTAATGTAAATGCCCCTTGACTCACTCCGAATCAAGTATGAATCTCGTTGTGACTTTCCCACTAGCTTACCTCCTAGGATCGTCTCGTGCTGAGTAACCCTAGCATAACCAAATACTAATGAAGCACCACACATATATCACATATATGCCAAATATACCCGAAATGGCCAAAATATGAAAATCACCCAATTAATCAGAAATGGGCTCACATGCATATTTAATACATCTAAACATGCATATCAAGTCATATTATGATATAACTCGCATAATCACATAATGATACACATAAATATCACACAATTCCAAAATTTTCCACATGGCCCCCTAATCAAGGCCCTAAGCCTTATTAGGAAATTTGGGTCATTAAAATTATCCCGCTAGGTTGTAGCGCAACCACACTAGTGTCCCAGAAAGAGTGAAATTGAACTTCAAATTGGGTCTCGAGTTGAGGGGCGCAACCGCGCCAATGCCCTGGAAACCCTAATTTTTCTGTGGGCGCGACTGAGCCAGGTGTCGCGGAAGGCAGATTTGCTGAATTTTATGATTAAGGCCTGAGGGCTCAAGAATTCGATTTGAGAGCCTGCTTAGGGGCTCGGGCATTTTAGCACCCGTTACTTAGGAACAATGGTTTTAAGAATGAGAGGTCAGTTTGTAACTCGGGATCTAGGATTGATTCCTGACGAACATATACTTGTTTTGTGACTAGGGTTTTCACCAGGCTCGAGTCAAGGATAGCGCTCGGGGTCGTTTCTTTATTCGCACGAAGATCGAGGTAAGAAAACTGCACCCAATGCGTGAGATATGTGAATAAGGCTTGGCCTGGTTGTTAAAAGTAAATATGATTAATTCTTGGCCCGACTGTGAAATGTAAATATGATTAAGGCTCGGGCCCCTATTCATAAGCATGATTATAATTATGTCTGTGAATATCTATTTAAGCACACTTGAATGCGTTGTATTTGTTTATATGATGAATATATTATGTGTATGATTGTTCCTGATTGGAAAGCTAGGCTTATAAGCTGTGGTCAGCACTATGCGTGCTGAAAGCAGGGCGTTATGGCTAGGCCACCTTGGAAGTGTATTATGATCTTGTCTAGCTTGGATGCCACTTGAATAAATAGAAGTACGATACACACTTGTGCAACTTTGTGGTCGCATACTTATACAATGTGACTGCTTGGTTTCAGTTATTACTATTAAGCATGTTGTTTATATTCTGTTGATTCTCTGAATCTGTTTAAATATGTGTTATGATGAATGCTCACGGGTGCTATGTGGTGCAGATAAGGGTAAGGAGAAGCTTGGTCAGCCATGATTCGGAGAGCATTAGGGGCAGTGTACATCTGCAGTCTGCTCGACCACCACGACTGAGATATCATAGAGGAATTAGGGTTGGACTCTCTTTTGCCGCTTAGGTCGGTTTATTTTGTAATCCTTAAGTTGTAAATGACTTTTGAACTTTTATTTTGGGATCCCATGTAAAGACTAAAGTTTTTAATGGAAATGTTTATTCCTTTGACCAAAATTTTTAATACATGAACTATTAGTTACTTAATCACATGTTTTAGTCCAAATGACCGTTTAACGAATCTAGCACTATTTTAAACATGGGGTTTAGGGTAGCACCACACTGCATGAGGGACGGCCTAGGAACTAAACTTGCATGGCCCAAGGGGAGTAAGCCTAGTGTCACCGTCTCGAGAGTAGAAAGTCTCAAGAAACTAACCTAATCTAGTACGAGAACATACTGGTAACCTCCGCGGACATGGTGCCCAAGGAGTTCTGACCATGTCTATTGGTCTCAAAATGCGAACGAGAGACCGAGTACCCATACTCGGCCTCGAGGGATCTACAATGTGGGGAGCTTGGCTATTTTTCGAGTGAAGCACCCTTAATATCGCTGTATCCCATATATGGAAAAGCCAGGATAACAATTAGGAATTTAGGTTACCTCCCGAGGACAGCATGCGCCCGGAGAGTAATTATAAAATCCTAATATGTGCAATGCACAAGCGGCCTACGTCTGAGCTTCACCTCCCAAGAACAGAGCTTAGGAGGTAGGTATGCATTCGGGGGCAGATTTGAAACTCTCGGCCCCTCGAGTAGTGCACGCTCGGGGCCGGTTGTTTTCACTTCTAAATCCCTGAAATTCCGAATATGGGACTGTCTTGTGAAAAGTCCCACATCAAGGTGCAGGCATACCAGAGTAAATGCGAGACCATGTTTAAAATATATTTCGAATTCTTGTTCTCATGACATTCGTTTTACGTTGAATTCATAGAATCGTGTTTAAAATATTTTGAGTTCTTGTTCTCGTGACATTTGTGTTACGTTGAATTCATAGAACCGTGTCTAAAATATATTTTGAGTTCTTGTTCTCAAGACATTCGGGTTATGTTGAATTCATAGAACCATGTCTAAAATATTTTGAGTTCTTGTTCTCGTGACATTCGTGTTACGTTGAATTCATAGAACCATGTTTAAAAAATATTTTGAGTTCTTGTTCTTGTGACATTTGGGTTACGTTGAATTCATAGAACCATGTCTAAAATATTTTGAGTTCTTGTTCTCGTGATATTCGTGTTACGTTGAATTCATAGAACCATGTTTAAAAAATATTTTGAGTTCTTGTTGTCGTGACATTCGTGTTACGTTGAATTCATAGAACCATGTCTAAAATATTTTGAGTTCTTGTTCTCGCCACATTCGTGTTACATTGAATTCATAGAACCATGAATAAAATATTTTGAGTTCTTGTTCTCGTGACATTAGTGTTACGATTGAATTTATAGAATCAAAGGCCCAGAACGGTTTGGATGTTTGTTCTAATGAAATTCTAGGTTACGATGAATTATCAGCACCAAACCAAACAAAAGGCAAGGTGAGCCACGTAAGTCTTAGTTGGGGAAATAATTACAACTGCACTCGGAGGCTCGAGCAACATTAGTCTATACCCCAAAAGCTATGGAACACAGGCCTAAAGATAAAAACAACAACTGGGCTTCGGGAACCTCCACAACCACTTCGATGATCGGATCACCACTGGGGGCACACCCTGCCGGGATCGTCTTGGCAGCTGAGGTACCCTCCGTAGGTTGAGTGGTCTCGGTAGCTGGGGTCGCTTCGGCTGTTGAGGCCACTTGGGCCACTTGGGCCACTCGAGTATAGCTTGGAGTCGCTCGCTAAAAAGGAGTTTGTACTTCTTAGGTTCCCCGATCAAGTCCAAGTTCATGCCCTGGTTGTGGTACCAGGCCACATAGAAGGTATCCTCAGCAATAGACTTGGTCTCTTGTGTAAGCTTCTCCACATGACACATAGCTGACCTATGCATTTCCATGGCTTGGATGGTCTTTCTCTCGACTAGCTCAGCCCGACCAATAGCTTCCCTGGCCTGCTCCTGGAGCTGGGAATTCTCCAAGGCAACTCAAGCGATTTTAGCAGTGGCCTTCTTGGCTCCTCCTGAGCTCAGTGCATGCCATCCACGGTCATCTGATTATCCTTTTCGGCCCGTTGCAAATCCTCGGACGCTTTCTAGAGAGCCTCCTCGAGCTCCTGAGAGCATTTTTGTTCGGCCTCGAGGGCGGTGTTGCCTCGAGCAAGCTCCTCACGAGAACCTTTCATCTTCTCCTTGAGGGAAGCGACCTTGTCCTGGGATCTCTGGAGTTCATACGATTTCTCCATCATAATATCTCCTAGGCATTGGCATGCTAAGGTGGATTGCAACAAAGCAAGCACGTTAGTTTGCTAACATTTGGTTAAATCAAATCCAAGGACAGGGGTGATGTAACTTACCCATACGGAGGCATACCGACATTATGCCACGAGAGAGGCTTCATTACTATCTCCAAGTTGGGAGAAACTTCGGGTGGTCAACTCACACATAGTGGAGCTAATCCCCTGGAGGAGTTAGGCAGCTAGGGGAGAGCCTATGTTCCCTAGCTTGGTGGAGAACAAGGTCTCCAGCTCTGGTCGTCCAATCGGAGGGACCGTGGGCCTCTCTCGAGGTGGTTTGAGTTGCCGGAGGGCCTCGGTCGTCTCGTGCAAGGCTTTGTTGCCTTCTTCCAGTCTTGATTCAAACTGTTGGAACATCCTATTTTATTGCTCCAACAAGTCCCCCTCATACTTCTCGGGGTATACCAGGAGACGAACTCAGGGCGGCACTGCCTCCTCCAACTCAGGGACTGATTCTGGCTCGGGCTTTGGAACCTCCGGTCGTATTTCTTGTACCACTTCTTCCGATCCAGGCGAAGAGGGGATCTCCAACACAGGGGGCATGGTGACCGCAAGGGGCTCCCCAGAAGGAGTGGAGACTCTCTGCCGCTTGACTGGAGGAGAAGAATCGGGTTGTTCCCGAGGACGTGACCCCTCTTTCGCCGAAGAGCTGGGGGGAGCTCCCAACCTTAGAGCAGACCAAGCAATATCCACCAATCCCATATGAGTTGCCAAAATAAGGCAAACAGTTAGCATACATACTACACAAGGACAATACAACAAATTAAGCCACTCGAAGGCTCACCGTGAACTAAGCCTCAGTGCAAGCACTGAGAGTGTACTATCATATTCCTTGCATCACAGCTAATATTGGTGCCATATTGGCAAAACCAGATCGAGGTCAAGGATGTCACTCGATATAAGGGTACAAACCCATGGGAGGCATGTTGCCTCCTATGGTGATGGAGATACACATCTATAAGATCTAGGTAATCCTGGAATTCTTCCCTAGTCCAACGTCGATGTGAGATTTGACCACAACAGAGAAGGGATGGAGAGGCCCAAACATGGTCGGGACTTATCCTATCACTCACTCGGACAGTAGACGACAGAACAACAGGGGAGTTACCTGAGTCTAGATGGGAAGTTTCCATCCCTACTTGGAGTTCCGCCTCGAGTTCCTAGTCTTCTTGGGCCTCTCGCACCTCTTCAATGGCCCAAGCATTCACCGACCTCTCCTCCACCAATCATTTCTGGAACGCCTTCTTAGCTAGCCCTTCTATATAGTTGATAGGATGGAATGCTAGTTCCCGAGACTTCTTGGACAGACAGTATTTGGTCAACTCCATGTTGCTTATCTACTGCTCCACGCTGAGAAGCCCCGACCTGATGAGGTTCGGTTCCACTACCAAGACGCTAAGTTCTAGTTCTCGGTCAGGAAGAGCCTTCATCGCTTGGAGATGGTCCTCGAAGAGCTGGACATAGGAGGTCCAGTGGAAAGGACCTACTTAAAAAAGAAATCGCTAAGTTTTGAAGACAGAGGCCCTGGCAAGGCAAAGGATAAATGTGTTTAGAATGATGCTTACCTACTCAAGCAAAGTCAAGAATCAAAGTCGTTTTACTACCGATCCGGAAGCCATCTGTGAAGAAGAAGGCATCCTTGTAGTCCCGAGAATGATTCTTGTTGTTATGAGGGGCCTTATAGCTGAGTGAGGATGCGGGGTACTTCACCAAAGAGTTATAACCATCCTGATTGGAACCCTTCTTCTGAGGAGTAGTCTTGAAACTGTAGAAATATAGTATCTCCGTTGGTGAAGGCTCCGACCATTTCACCCTCCAGAATAGAACGTACATTCCCGCGAGCACTCTGTAGCCATTGGGGGAAAGCTGGAATGGGGCTATCCCCACGTACTTAAAAAATTTGACGAAGTACGACTTGAGGGGTAGGGTAGCCCCTGCCATTAGATGTGCCTGGCTCCAGGCACCCATGCCGTAGACGCTGCAGTGTGCCCGCTTGGATTCTCGGCAAAGGCGTATGAGGCACCTGTCCCTGATTGAGTAATACCTCATGATGGCCTCTAAAGCCTCAGGATGTTGAAGCAGTGTGCGATAGTCCCCCGCCTCGATTGCCTCACCCTCGTATTTTTGAGATGGGTGTGGAGTGGGGGCTACGTTGACTTCCTCTATGGTGAGCCCCCTAATACAAAAAACTCATGGACTAGGGTTCTTTTATAACCGGAACCACGTAAAATCCTATGTTCATATAGTTATTTCTTTGACCTCTTTCAAAAACATTGATAGCGAAAAATGCATTCAACAACATGCTTATGTTCTTTTGTGTTTGAATGCACTATAATTATTTTGTTTTGGTTATAAATGATTTATGATTTAATTACTTGTTTATGTTTTGATTTGAATTGTGTTCTTGGGTAAGATTTAAGGGGGTTGTATCCTACACAAATCTTCTTGCTGGGCCTTGGCTTATGGGTACTTTGTGTTGTAGGTAAAGGCAAATATGTGGTTATAGGGCAATGAGTTGGAGAACTTTGGCGGAGTTCATACATGTCATGGATATCTCGACTGTTAGGGGTCGAGCCTACTTGGAAGTTTTAATGTTTTCTGTTCAGTTTTAAGATATGTTTTATTTTAAATTCTGAATAATGTTTTGAGTCTTGTTATGGAGTCAAATCATGGATTTTATTTGTTTAAGCGGTATTTATGAATCTCCAAAGTTTCTTTTCTTTCTAACGTTCAAGTTATTATTCACGTTGATTTCTTTATAATAAAAGATGTTTTGCTTCAAAAGTATTTATTGTATAGGTTAGTTAGCGTCTTAAGAAAATTGGGGCGTTACAATCTTGGTGAGATTAAATTATATCTCTGTGAGTTCAATCCTTTATTTATCATATCTATACTAAAACTTGATGTTGGGATTACGACTTATCAACACAATTTATAATATGATAATTCAAAGGAATATAGCTATAGAAAATTTCTTAACCAATGGAAGAATAAACACAAATTTGATCAAGGGAGAGAGAGGACCTTTCTTTAGAGAAACCCTAGTTGCATAAAATCATAAAGTTATGATTTAATATAATAAATCAATGGAGATAATCATGAAGGCTTGATACAATTAAATTGTTGTCCAAAAAAACTTTATTCCTAGCCTCCCATAAGAGATTGCTTGAAGCTAATACAGCGATGGAATGATTCTTGGGATTAACAAGCCTTGGTCTTCAAACAGTCAAGCTTTCTTGATGAAGGTCAAGTCAAGATTTCTTAATGTTGGGATTACGACTTATCAAGACAATTTAGAATATGATAATTCAAAGGAATCTAGCTATAGATAATTTCTTAACCAATGGAAGAATAAACACAAATTTGATTAAGGGAGAGAGAGGAACTTTCTTTAGAGAAACCCTAGTTACATAAAATCATAAAGTTATGATTTAATATAATAAATCAATGGAGATGATCGTGAAGGCTTGATACAATTAAATTGTTGTCCAAAAAAACTTTATTCCTAGCCTCCCATACTAATATGATTTCATTTATGTAATAAGAAAATTTCCATATCTGTGAAGGATGTTCCCAGCCTCTTGCAGTTCTATGACTCCAAGATATCAAGAATTTGGGTATACAAATATTGAGCCTAACGCAACAAGTCAAAAGTCATAAAAGCACAATCAGGAGTCCATTACTCACTTTAGGATTGAGTTCAAGTCTTAAACGACCATTGATTAATGAATGTTGAATTTATATATTTTAACAAAAATTATCATAATTTCTTACTTTCATCACATCCCAGTCCTACGTAATCCGTATTGTATACGACATCTCTATCTCTTTATACTGTGACACGTAACAACTTGGATAAATTGTTATGTCTTAAACAAAAGATAGACCGTACTCATAATCTTTATTAAATAAAGCTCCCAGTGTATTTAGAGATTACATACAATTTTATATTATTATCTTAAATTAAATCCTCTTGTATATATGTATATTTTAATATTTATATATGTATATTTAATTCAAGACCACATCAATAATATTATATTTGTTAGGTTTGGTACCCTAAAAGCATGTGAAAAGACATTTTTATTGATTTTAATAAAAGTACAATTTTATTATATTTGATTATCGAAATTATTGTTTGAATAATTTATATATAAAAATCAGAAAATTCCATATTCATTTATGAGAATATGATCTTGTATCCGTACGAGAGAATTAAGATAATATAAATGAATAAAATAGTCAGCAACATATTGAAGTATGGAATCTTTAATCAATGATTGCTAGTATGGTTTACTAAGCATATTGTTAGATGCAAGTAATCTAGATTCAGATTACTAATGTGGATAGGCATCTTAGTAAATGTACTTTATATAATTATGATTATATATGACATGACTGCTGTTAATGTAACGTCTCAAATTACCAAATAAGGCTTAGGGCCTTGATTAAGGGATCAAGATGAAAAATTATGGAAATTATGTGTTTATGTGATATGTATATGTGTATCATTATATGATTATGTGAGTTATATTGTAATATAACTAGATATGCATGTTTAGGTATATTAAATATGCATGTGGGCCTGTTTCTTATCAGGAAGACAATTTTTGTAATTTTGCACGTTATGGTTATATTTGGAGTATATATATGTGAGAGACTACATTATTATGTGGATATGTTTAGGTTACTTGGCACGAGGCGATCCTAGGGAGCAAGATAGTGAGAAAGTCACAACGGGACCAATACTTGACTCGGGATGAGTCAAGGGGTATTTAGTACATTACCGGGATATTAGGTAATGGGAATAAATATTCGAGGATATA
This sequence comes from Humulus lupulus, assembly GCF_963169125.1. Classification (NCBI taxonomy): domain Eukaryota; kingdom Viridiplantae; phylum Streptophyta; class Magnoliopsida; order Rosales; family Cannabaceae; genus Humulus; species Humulus lupulus. The sequence goes on from NC_084800.1 coordinate 100,958,828, forward strand.
TTCAGAGATAGCGAGATTAGGAGGGAATTATGGGGATTTTGATCATTTTACCCTCGGGTGCGTTTTTGGGTACCCCGAGTGTAACGCCCCAACTCCAGGGACCGTTACGGTGTGCCTTGTAAACAGTGCTAAACTCGCTAATCGAGTCATTTGGCCAAAATCGTGTAGCTAAGTATGATTAGCGGTTTAGGGATTAATTTTTTTGGATAAGATGTAACATTTCATTAGAACGTTTAATATATATGTTGGGATCCCAAAATTATAATTTCAGAGTCTACTACAAGAAAATATTTACAACAGGCCGTTCTATGCGGCAAAACAGGGTTTAACCCTAGTTCCTTCTCAACCTCGACCGTGGTGGACGAGCAGCTGCATATGTACACCTCATCACCTAAGCTCTCCAACTCAAGGATGGTCCAGCTTTCTTTTGCCTTTACCTGCACCACATAGCACCTGTGAGCCGAAGCCAAGCAAGAAAACTTAATATGCTCATGAACAGTTATAACATGTCATCGGATCATAAGGCACACGCCCTACTCCAATAGGCAATAGATCCATATAATGTTGAGTATAACACATCAACCAATGATCATAATAATCATTCAGGACTTTCAGTCCAAACAAATAGGTGACTATCACAGAAGTCACAAATATGGGGACAACACCCTTAGCCATGTGATGATAAGATCACCAGGGCTTAACAGATAAGTGAACCTTTCATAAGTCTAAACAGGATAGGTGTATGGTGAATAGTCACCAACATAACCCTTCCCCATGACCATAGAGTCATAACCTTGGAATAGTGTTCCCTATCCATGTGACAAACAGTCACCGGGCCCTATGCCCTGGCTCTGAATAACTAGTCTCAGACTAGCCAAGCACTTATAAGTTCATCAACCTTAGGGTCGGTCCAATGTTAATACCCCATATGAGTCATTCATTTCTGATATCGATTAGATCTAATCTTCATTTGGCTCGACGTTCATGACGCTATGCCATTTCTGACTCTTAGGTCAGTAAAACACGACCAATGTTCAACCCATTGTGAACTTGACTAGTAAATCACAGCTTCACACATGGATCTAGCACCATTGCCGATTCTGGCTAATAAGTCAGTGCCACACACACAAGTAAGCCATGCCACAAAACATATATCACATATCCAATATCCATAACAAGGTATTCAGCATGCTTACTTAACATGTACTAGTACAATTAGGACTATGCACGAACACAGAGGCTTAAGCTCTGAACAATATCATACTCAATATGTAAAGCATGTCCTATTCACATGTTTCTTGTGCATCATATGCATCATATTCAACAATCCACATGCACCAATAATAGCCATGCATGCCACATATACAGAAGGTGCAGATTTCTTACCTAGGATTCAAGCTAGAACGAATAGAAGAACGACCCTTGAGAACAATCAACTTTTAGTCCTTTAGCGGTCACCTAGTCTTAACCAAATATAGGATACCATCAATAAAAATGATCAACATAGGTTCCCAAACCGATATCTAGCCTCCGGGACATCAATCCACACTTAACCGGGTAGTAGGATCGACCCCGAGGCCTAAAGCTAGCATCCCCAAGTCAAAAACCCATTTCTGGCAAAAACTGCCTCTATGGGCCGCGGCCCTCCCTAGCCATGCCGCGGCTCACTTTCAGACAGAGGAAAAAGCCTCCCCAGAAACACACACAGGCCGCGGCTCACCATAGCCATGCCGCAGCACATTAAGCAAAACAACAAAAACCAGAATTTCTTCCCCTACGTTCTCCTTGAAACCAACCCTTAAAACCAACCCCGAACATTAACCTAACACCCAATTCAACCCCTAAACTCCATCAACAACTCACCCTCATCAAAACCCAAGTTAAACACCAATCAAACTTCCATTAATTTCAACTAACCACCAAGAAATCACAAACTGAAACTTAAAAAAAAAACAGGGTATAACAAGACTTTCATGACTGAGTTTCCTTACCTCAAAGCTTGGTTTTCAATCCCCTTCAATGGCTGAATCAAGTTCTTAAGCTCAAACCTTGATTTCCTAGCTTATTCCTTCAAATTGGCTTCAAAATTCCAAAGGGAGAAAGAGGGAAAATGGTGCACGGGTGAGGGAGAGAAAGAAGGTTGTTGATGCTCTGTTTTTTAACAATTCCACAGCCTTCTAAACTCAAAGGGCTGATATATATCTTAGGGGTGAAAAGACTATTTTTCCCCTAGGTCAAATAAAGGCTTCTAAACACTCCCAAGGGTAAAATCGTCCTTTCCCGTCTATCTCGATAATTATAATTAACACCCTCCAATTCTCATTATTCTCAATATTCTCAAATACCAATAATTCACATCCCGTTACCCTTTAATTCCCGGCAACGTTCTAATCATCAAATTACCCCGAGACTCACTCCGAGCCTCGAACTTAATCCCGTTATGACTAGACCGAAAACTTGCATTCCATGATCGTCTCATGCCGAATGGCTCGAACCAATCCACATATAATGTGGTATTATTTATAATTCACCCATATGCATGAAAATACACAATCACGCCCCCAACGGCCAAATTACCAAAATGCCCTTGCAATTAAAATGTGAACCCATATGCATGCATTCACCATCATATAATAATATAATTCACATAAACATGCATATAATCATTAAATACCATAATAAATCAATTATGGCCCTTCCGGCCTTCTAATCAAGGTCCTAAACCTTATTAGGAAATTTGGGGCATTACATCGAGCCTTGGGATTTGCTTAAGGTTACTTGAGCTCTAAATAACCTCTCATAAAAAGAAAACATGTTCAGCTCTCTCCCATTCTCTCACTTCATGCTCATTAGCATTTTCGAAGGAAACTCGAGTTTTAGAGCTCAGATTCAAGTGAGGTTAGAGTCATAACGATTCTAGGGAAGATTAGAAGATTGATTGCCCGAGGATTTAGCTGGAAAATGACTTAATCATAGGTAATTTAAGCTTAAAGTTTCTGATTTTTGTTTCCTTAAGCTTAGATTGGATTTTGTGGTTTTGATGAGATTTTGATTCGTTTGTAACTTTGGTTTTGTTGGTTTTGAGCTACTGAGTTGATTGGGAACTTTACTTTTGAGATTTAGCTATGTTTAGGTAGGTTTTTGGAGGGATTTGGCTTGAGGAAAACAGAGAAAAAATAGAGTATTCATGTCAAGCCGCGACCCTGTTCTTGTGGCACCGCGACTCTCTTGGACGCAGGGAGAAGCAGGTACCTTTAGACCATTTGAGCTGCGACGCCTGTTGAGGTGCGTGCGCGATGTGTGTGGAAATAGGGGAGAGCATCGGGCTCTTTGACCTAGGGCGGGTTGCGACTCTTTTGTTTGGATCGCAGTGCTTGAAGGGTTTTTGAGCGTTGGTAGGGTTTTGAGTGTGGGAACTCAAACCTAAGGACTCGGGATCGATCCTACTACCCGGTTTAGTAGAATTCAACGTCTCGGAGGCTAGGACTCGGTCTGGAAGCCTTTATTTACTCGTTATTGATGAGATTCTATACTTGGTTGCGACTAGGTTATCACTAGGGGCTCAGAATCAGGATCGTGCTCGAGGGTCGTTTTTAATATACATTGCACTCGAACCTGAGGTAAGAAAACTGCACCCTATACGTGATATATGTGATTAAGGCTTGGCCCGGTTGTTGAATATAGTCTTGATTAGGGCATGGGCCCCCTGTAATGTGCATGATTATGATTATACCTGAGATTGTTGATTAAGCATGTTGAATGCTTTGTATCTGGATAATTTTATATGATATATGATTGTCTGCATTATCTGACTAATAATACTTGACTTATGAGTCAAGAACGACAATAGTGCGCTAAGTGCTGGTTGAAAACATTGACTTATAAGTCAAGGGTGGAAATACCGCGCTAAGCGCTGGTCAATATGGTTAGGCCTAATCAGAAGCGCATCATACGCTTGTCCGACCCAATGGTCATGGAAAATTAAGCGCCAGGTACGTTGGGCCAGCTCCAAGGCTCATTATTTAGAGGATAGGGCAATGGATCCGGGGTGACTTATTAGTCCCATATCTTAGGGTTGGGCCCCCAATATGATTTATTAATCATGTATTTTAGACAACAAGCTTCAGTATAATTCATTAATCATTTGATTAGGGCAGCTAGCCCCATATGACGTTGTAGTCATTTATATGAATGGTATGCATGCATGAGTAGGGTTATTACTTCTAGGCATGCTTATTATGACTTGGTAACGTGTTATTAACTGCTTATGAGTATGTTAAAGTTTTCTCGCTGGGCCTTGGCTCACAAGTGCTATGTGGTGCAGGTAAGGGGAAAGGGAAGCTAGACCAGCCATGAGTTGGAGAGCTTCGGTGGCGACGTGTACATATGCAACTGCTCGACCACCACGGCGGGGGTTTCTTAGAGGAACTAGGGTTAAACCCTATGTTGACCTACGATTTGGCCAACGACACAGAGTCAAATATACGACAAAGGATAAAATGGCAATAAGAAAGATGATCTAATGGAAGAGAAGAAAACACCAAGGATTTATAGTGGTTCATCCCCAAAAGATGGTAATGACCTACGTCCACTTAGTGCTATTATTAAGATTGAATCTCAAAGCAGTGATCAAAGAACTAGGGTTCTTGAGTTTCACAAACTTTGGAAAAAATACAATAAAATAATGGATAATTGCACTATAGCTCTCTCTTTTTCTCTATCGTAGCAAAAAGATTCAGGGATCAAAAAGTCCCTTCCTTGAGCTATTTCATGTATATTTATAGGCTCAAGGAGGGTTACATATGCCAACGTGCCCTATCTTTCCTTAATAATCGCGTATCAAGATAATAATGAAGAAATATTCAATGGAATTATTATAAGATTACAATTTAAGAAGGAAATAAATCAGGTTATACGACCAGCCTGGTCGTATCTAAAAATTAACCCTGACGAAGCGGTGTGCTTCTGGTCGATAGTCGAGCAGTACTTCTGCCACGTGTCAACTACGTGTGAGAAATCCTTGCCACGTTATCTGCAGCCATTTTTAGGGTAAACACCCTACTTTTGCCACTTAGGTCAGCTGGTTGTAACTTTTGAGTTGTAATTACCTTTTTGGAACTATAAACAACTTTGAAAACGTTTATTATGGGATCCCATGTACACCTTAACGGTTTAACAAGATAATAATTCCTTGTGCTGAAATTTTTAACCCTAAATCGTTAATCACATTTATTTGCATGTTTATGGATGAATGACTCGATTAGCGAGCTTAACACTATTTAAAATACACAGTGTAACGATCTTGGCTATCTAGGGCATTACAGCCGCGAGGCCACGTCTCGCGCATAACAGCCGCATGCAGCCACGAGGCCACGTCTTGTGCAGGAGCATCTCACGAGGCCCTTGCCTCGCACCTACTCTCGGCGCACCCAGCGAGGCCACGTCTCGCGCAGGAGCGTCTCGCGAGGCCCCTGCCTCGCGCCTCCTCTCGATGCACCCAGCGAGGCTACATCTCGCGCATAACAGCCGCATGCAGACGCGAGGCCACATCTCGCACAAGAGCGTCTCGCGAGGCCCTTGCCTCGCACCTACTCTCGGCGAACCCAACGAGGACATGTCTCATGCAGGAGAATCTCGCGAGGCCCCTGCCTCGTACCTCCTTTCGGCGCACCCACTGAGGCCACATCTTGTGCAAGAGCGTCTCGCAAGGCCCATGCCTCATGCCTCCTCTCGGTGCACCTAGCGAGGTCACGTCTTGCGTGTAACATCTGCATGCAGCCACGAGGCCACGTCTCGCGCATGAGCATCTTGCGAGGCCCCTGCCTCGCGCCTCCTCTTGGCGCACTCAGCCTCCCCTCGCCACAACCGCACCACTAGGGGTCGCACACATACTGGGCCTCGTAAGAGGGGCCTTATCACACCCCTTAAGATTAGTGCCACCAACTGGGCACCACTCTTACTGTGAGTCTAACAAGAGGTAAGATCAAGGACCTCTCTAACACACCATTAAGGACGAATTGGGGAAACTTCATAGCGATTCACACAAAGTCAGAAGCAGTACGTACACTAAGCCCATGCCAGACAAGTAGTGGTCTCGTATAAGTGAGGTACCTGTTATGGTCCACGCCAGACAATCTCTGACACTTGTACTGGGCGAGTAGTGGAGGCGCGATCGGGTACTACGGTGGAGGTGCTCCCATGTACTCTGACCATGTACTGAAGCCGACACAACTACACTTGATACCACTCTCCTGACACCGTACTTATGTACAATCTGGTTTCCTGGACCACAATGTATCAGGGGCCATTAGAGCCCACTATAAAGGGAACCCCACTTCAACATTGAAGGGGGTTGGAAAAAACACTGTAGCTTGAGACAACAAAGGAATACAAATTATTTTCCCCATTTTCTTTTGCAACTATTTTCTAAGTTTCTAAGTTTCTGATTACATAGTTGAAGCTCTTCATTGATAAGCAATAGACTTTGATTTTACTAACTTAACATCATTCACGAGTTCTCACCGTCAACAGTTTGACGCCGTCTGTGGGAAGGATAAGTGCCAAGCCACTGTTCTTCCATTAACTCTAGCATACAGAGATGCCAAGATGCTCTAAGCGCTGAGAGAGCCAGGTAGGTGGAGGTCCACCTTGATGGAGACCAGCTGAAGGCTTCCATGAAGAATCCCCCTCCACCCAGAAATGTGGACGCCCCAATGGAGCCTGAGGTCCACGAAGATGAGAGGGAGGCCTCATCCCTGGCCGTCTCGCTTAATGAGAACCATCCAAAGTCAGCAACCACCCCTGCAAGGGATGCCGGTGAGTTCCCGCTCCCAAGACCGCCGCAGGTGCCGAACTCCGGGCCTATCGACGCGCAGACTTGGCAAGCATCCCCAGGTCCATTCTGTGAGCTCGAGTTCTAAATCTCGATTTTATGAAGAAGAGATACGCGAACTGCATCGCAAGAACCAAAGGTTAGAAACCACCTTGGAGAACATGCAAGAGGTGTTAAATGGCCTATTACAAGGAAAATCGAGCATACCTCTACCTAGGCAAAAAGAGAAAGGACAAGAGGGGGTAGAAACCACCGTGCCAGTGGACGATGGGAGAACTCGGCTCTCTACCAGTAATACCCCCCAGACGAAACAGCGCGAACGTCCCGGACCACCTGAGCAGCCCCAGTTTCAAAAGCAAAGGAACAATGTTAACCCACGTAGTGAAGTTGAGGTCACGCCAAAGGAAACGCCCCCAGACTTGCGAGAAGAGCTAAATAAGAGAATGGAGGATAAAAGGACTACGCCTCCTATGGCACCCCGAGAGGACAAAGGAAAAGGAAAGGTCAACACGTCCACATTGAGAGACTCCTTGAATAAAAGGAGGCAAGACCTAGACACCAAAATGAGGAGCCTCCGGAGCAAGATCATCACCGCATCTGGAGGACAAGCAATTGAGGACGAGTTCGACCATGAATCACCCTTCATTAAGGAAATCCAGGTTATCCTGCTCCCAGCCAACTTCAAAGAGCCTCATATGACCCCATATGAAGGAAACACAAACCCCAAGTATCATTTGGACGCATTTAACGATCTGATGAAGTTAAGGGGGATTAGTAGCGGAGCTAGGTGCCATTGATTTGCTGTCACCTTGAAAGGACCTGCGTACAAATGGTTCAAAAGACTTAGACCAGGGTCCATCAGATCTTGGCAATAATTTTCTGATGAGTTTCTCTAGCAACACCACGTCGTGCGCGATTACACAATGTCGGGCACCAGCCTTGCTAACGTGAAGCAAGGAGAAAATGAGAGTCTAAAGAGATACATTCACAGGTTCAATATGGAGGCGGCCAAGGTAGGGAGCTTGACCCGCAGAGATCTAAAAATGGCCATCATGGCCAGAGTGCACCCGGGAAGCAAGTAATGGGATAACATGCTCAAGAGAGAGGTCACAGATTTGGAAAATTTCTACGAGCGGGTGCAAAAATACATTTGCGTAGAGGATGGTCACGAGAGCCTTAAGGCTGGAAAAGACCAATCCCCAACAAAACCCTCAATCCGGGAGAACCAAAGCAGTGCAAAGAAGAAGTGGTTCTATGAAGGAACAAGGGAGGATCAGCCACGGAAGCCCCAGCGCATGGACGAGCGCAGGTAATGCCCCTACACCTTTTACACTGACCTCACCCACGCAAGGGAGTATATTTTCGTCACGAATGAAAACTAGGTCCCTTTTAGAAGGCCCCCACCGATGAAAAAAGACCAGTAAAAAAGAGACCCCAGTAAATACTACCAGTACCATAAAGATATCGGCCACACCACCACAGAATGCAATCATTTGAAAGTAGAAATCGAAGAACTTATACGCAGGGGACATTTGGGCAGATACGTCCGAAAAGATAACCAAAGGCCGGAAGAAGGGGCATCCTCACCGCAGGCACGGGAAGTAGCCCCAGAGGTGCAGGGAGAGATTAGGAACATCTTTGAAGGACCCGGATTCGGAGGCGAATCAAGGAAAGGGCGAGACAAATATGCCAGGGAGGCCAAACGAAGTCCACCCCCATGCGTCTTAAGTTTGGAGCAACGTCCCCCGAAGAATTTTAAGGGTGAGAATGACTCGATAACCTTCACCGAAGAAGACGCACGGGGTGTACATTTCCCCCATAATGACCCTTTGGTATTGACTGTCCAGCTTGCAAAGATGAGGGTGCATCGGGTCTTGGTGGATAACGGATGCTCTATGGACATCCTATATCACCCAGCTTTGGAGAAAATGGGATTAAACATCTGCCACCTAAAACCTTGCAGTACCTCTCTATATGGATTTACAAGAGATTCAATACAGCCCCTAGGGGCAATTGAGTTAGCCCTCACCATGGGAGAACAAACCAGACAAACTACCATAATGACCAACTTTATCGTGGTAGATTGCGCCTAAGCCTTCAATGCGGTATTAGGGAAACCCTCCCTAAGAGAATTGAAGGAAAGAACTTATGTGTACCACTTAGCTATGAAAGTTCCAACTCTCGGGGGAATAGCAAGTGTGAAAGGAGAGCAGAAGGAAGCGAGGGAATGCTATAACACATCCCTCTGCATGACCACGAAGCCTTCGGTGCCTATGGAAATGGTTGTACATGAAGGCACAAACCCACATGAGTTGGACCCGTGAGTCGCGGAGGAACCTAGAGCCAAACCGGTAGAAAAGTTGGAAGAGGTCACGGTCATGAATGAACCGTTGAGAAAGTTGAAGGTAGGGAAAAACCTTATGGGTGACGTGAAGAAGAAGCTGGTAGAATTCTTGAAAGCCAGCCTCGACGTATTCGCCTGGAGTCACGAGGACATGGTAGGGATAGACCCAACGGTCATGTGCCACCACCTGAACATCGACCCAAAAGCAAGGGCTGTGAGGCAGAAAATGAGAGCAATGGACCCAGAGAGATACGCGGCCCTAAAAGAGGAGGTTGACAAGTTGAAGGCAAATGGGTTTATCCGAGAGGCATTCTACCCACTATGGGTATCAAACCCAGTGTTAGTCCCAAAGCCCAACGGAAAGTGGAGGACTTGTGTGGACTTTACTAACCTCAATAAGGCCTGCTCTAAGCACAACTTCCCGCTTCCTAGGATAGACCAGTTAGTTGGTGCCACAGCGGGGCACGAGCTACTTAGCTTCATGCATACATATTCTGGGTACAACCAAATACCCATGAACCCAGCCGATGAAGAGCACACTTCGTTCATAACAGACAAGGGGCTTTATTGCTACAAAGTGATGCCTTTTGGATTAAAGAACGCAGGTGGAACTTATCAAAGGCTGGTGAACAGAATGTTTGCAAATCAAATAGGAAGGAATATGGAAGTATACGTGGACGATATGCTAGTAAAGACAAAGAAGGCAGAAGAGCTCACAAATGATCTCATGGAGATGTTCGACACCCCCTGAAATTTCAGAATAAAACTAAACCCGCTCAAGTGCACCTTCGGAATTTCATCAGGAAAGTTCCTGGGTTTTATGGTGAATTCCCGAGGTATCGAGGCTAACCCTGAAAAAATCAAGGCATTGCTGGAAATGAGCCCACCACGAAGCAAGAAGGAGGTGTAGTGCTTAACAGGGAGAGTAGCAGCCCTCAATAGGTTCATCTCCAGGTCCATTGACAACTGCCTCCCTTTCTTCAACATCCTAAAAGGGAGAAAAAAGTTTGCTTGGGATGATGAGTGCCAGGAAGCCTTCACCAAGCTAAAGGAACACCTTGGAAAACCACCCCTTTTGGCCAAGCCAGAAAAAGGGGAAAAGTTGTATTTGTATCTAGCTGTATCAGAGCATGCTATAAGTGTCGCCTTGGTCAAAGGAGAAAAGAAGTATTAGCAGCCCATGTACTATGTGAGCAAACGGTTGGTAGACACAGAAGCCCGGTACCCAGAAATAGAGAAGTTAGCATATGCCTTGATAGTGGCTTCTAGAAAGCTGAGACCCTATTTTCATGCTCATGCCATCGAGGTGCTCACCAATACCCCTTTACGTCAATTCTTGCACAAGACGAAAACTTCAGGAAGATTGTTAAAATGGTCGATTGAATTGAGTCAATTTGACATCACTTACACCCCAAGGACCTCAATCAACAGGCAGGTACTTGCAGACTTTATAGTCGAGTTTGCACACCGACCCTAGGAGGAGGGAGAAGTATAAGAGAATGAACTGGTGCATGAAGGGGAAGAACATCCTGAAGAATGGAGTCTCCACGTAGACGGGGCATCTAACGAAGGAGGAGTCGACGTTGGCATAGTAATGACGGAACCTGAGGGGCACAAGATGTATTGCGCCTTAAGATTCGGATTCGAAGCTTCCACAATGAAGCAGAGTACGAGGCACTTTTGGCTGGCCTGTGGCTAGCTAAGGAGTTAAAGGTAACCCACTTGCATGTCTTTAGCGACTCATAGCTGGTGGTGTTTCAGGTGAAGGGTGAATATCAAGCTAGAGGCCCAAAAATGGCTGCATATCTCGCCAAGGTGAAGGGGTATTTGGATCAATTCAAAAAATGCACCATAGAACAGATCCCAAGGGAGCAAAACACAAACGCTAATGCACTCGCAAAACTCGCCTCTACTCGAGACGAAGACATGCTTGAGTTCATCCCAGTCGAATACCTCTCCAAGTCGAGCATAGCCGAAGAAATGATCCATATGGTCAATAGCCCGGGGGAGTCATGGTTCGCACACATCGCGAAGTACTTAACTGACGGGGTCTTGCCTTTGGACAAAAAAGATGCCCGTAGGCTGACTTACAAAGCTTCCCAATACACCCTAGTAGACAGGGTCTTATATAAGAGAGGCTTCTCTACCCCGCTCCTACGGTGCGTAAATAAGGAAGAGGCTTTAAAAATTATACAAGAGATTCATGAGGAGGAATATGGAAATCATGCTGGGGGGCAGTCCACTGTAAAAAAGGCCATCCGCAGGGGTACTATTGGCCTACCATGGAAAAGGACGTGAGCGATTTCGCGAAAAGGTGTGACAAGTGCCAGGGGCATGCAAACTACCCCAGACAGCAACCAAATGAGCTAGTGAGCATGACCGATCTATGGCCCTTCGCTGTGTGGGGGATTGACTTGATTGGAGCGTTGCCAGCAGGAAGAGGAGGAGCAAAATATGCGGTGGTAGCAGTCGATTATTTTACTAAGTCGGTGGAAGCAGAACCTCTAGTCAACATAACGACTAAGCAAATCACCACCTTCATCAACAAATTCATCGTCTGCAAGTTTGGAGTGCCCTACAAGATAGTCTCCGAAAATGGGACGCAATTTGAAGGAGGAGTATTCGAGGAATATTGTAGGGAAAAAGGAATCAAGAGGATTTTCTCCGTTGTAGTGCACCCACAAGCCAATGGACAAGTGGAGGCCATCAATAAGATCCTAAAAAGGAACCTAAAAACATATTTGGAGAAGTTGAAAGGGGCCTGGGTCGAAGAGCTTCCCAATGTTCTTTGGGCCTACAGGACCACACCTCGTTCCACCACGGGAGAGACGCCTTTTGCCTTGGCCTATGGCTGCGAAGCTGTCCTTCCAATAGAAATGAAGATTAACTCCATCCACACACAAGCGTATGATGACCAGGCCAATATCACAACATTGGCTGGGAATTTGGACCTGTTGGAAGCTAAGAGAGACAGGGCACAACTGACGCTAGCCATATATCAGCAATGAGCTGCGAGATACTATAATTTGAGGGTGCGAGAGAGAGCGTTCAGAGTTGGAAACCTGTGTTGCGGAAAGCCCTGCCCAACACTCAAGATCCGAGCGCGGGTGTGTTAGGAGCAAACTGGGAAGGACCTTATCAAGTTGCCCAGGTTGTGCCCCCTAACACCTACAAGCTTGCATGCTTGGATGATACCATGGTACCTAGAGCATGGAACGCGGAGCATCTAAAAAAATATTATCAGTGAGACCCCCATGTCTGAGGCAAGAGTGTTATTTTTCTAACGTGCAAGTCTAATGTAATAGCCATGACGTAGGAGGCTAAATTAGATTCCTTAATATGTTGTAAGAACGAAGTCACATTAAGTTACCATGTATTTCACCTGCTTCCAATGAATATGATGTGACAGTAGATAAACATGTAGCAAAATTTCTTATTTAACCAAGATGATTATCGAGATGCATGAATGGAATGATCAAAGTGCTTGCCAAGATAAATCTCGCCAACCACTTGGGGGCAGAATATATAGCAAAGAGGAGGGTCCTAAAAGGACCCCTTATATCAAGATCCTAAAAGGACCCCTCATCCTAAGAGGACCACTTATCAGGAGGATCCTAAAAGGTCCCCTTATATTAGGATCCTAAAACGACCCCCCCCCCCCTTACGAATAAAGAAGAAGACCTTGTAAGGCATCACTTGAGTTCACAAGGATTAGCTACCCTTATGAACATCAAGGAGGTCAAAAGGTCCTGCAAGAAAAGCATCCTAATAAGAGTAAATGCTTCCACAAGAGGAAGTGCCTCAGGAGAAGCACCCACCAATAAGCCTAGAGCGGCCACCAAGTCGTCTAGCCAAAAAGGGTCATAAAAGAGACCCTTGCAAAAATAGTACTATGAATAACAACGAGAATGACGCTTCTCACAAAAGATAATAAGCGCGCGCACAAATATATAAAAGGATAACTAGAACCCAAGGGGTCAATATATCCTTACAGGTACAATCAAGAGGCACCAAAGAGGGACATATTAAACCCCTTCGCATGGGCTCCAAAGTACCTCAAACTTGATAAGTAAAAAAGAGAACCTATCGAACCCTATTGTGCAAGCTCAAAAGGACCTCTAACATAGAGGAATAAAGATGAATGATCACATATGTATATATATATATAAAAAGAAAAAAGAGTTTTGATAATGTAACAGGACTTATAAAAATTACAAGAAAAATAAGGCTCAAATGAGCATAAAACCACATTGGACTGAAACGGAAAAAATCGCAGAATGATAATCTCAAGGCCTCCTGTCCTAGGCATTCCACTCAGCCGCCCTAGCAACGGCATGCTCACCAAAGGAGGAAAAATCAAAGTTTGGATTTTGCCTCCATACTCCATAGAGGGCGCGCTCTATGGATCTATACTCAATATCAGCCTTATCCGCCTCTACGGAAGCGACCCTCCCCTGCAATGTTGCGATGGTAACCTTTGCACCCTCAAGGTCAGCCTCCAAGCAACTGACCTTCTCCTGCAGCATCACGGCCTTGGCACTTGCCCTCTTCTTCTTTTTTGATGATGAAGAGGCCTTCGCCAGGGCCTTCTCCAACTTAAGTTTGGTTTCAGCAAGCTCCCTCTCAAGCCCCTGGACCTGGACCGTAAGATGGTCCCTTTCAGCATTCGACGCGGAGAGGTCCTGAGCTGAGTCGGCAAATCGCTGAGCCACTGTATAGGTCTGTGCAAGAAAAATAACAATAACAATGATAAGCAAAAAATAAAGAGAGAAAATGGATAAGGTCGGCGTAAGATGCATGAACTCACCCAACTGGCAGAACGTACAAGAGTCTCCCTAAGCTCTGACATGGAAAAATTACCAAGTCCTCTCCAATCAGCCTTAGGAAGATCCGTGGCGACCTGGACATACCATTGCCCATAAGAGGCTACCATGCAGCCCACCCAGGGCGCCTCTTCCGAGCCAAGGTCACTTGGCTGGGTAAGGACAGATGACTCGCTCGCCGAAGGAGGAGGGGGCGCAGGAAGATCGGAAAAATGAGCCCCCGATGGATCAGGATTAAGGGAAGCCTGATGGAAAGAACGAAGTCCTCAAAATAGGAACAGACGAAGCCCCTCGGCATGGCATGTTGATCGTGGGAGTGGGAGGCCATGTCATGGTCTGTAGGGTCTAAAGGAGGGCACCCATTGGGAGACAAAGATGGTCGATGGGGTTGCCTATGTCCTGGGGAGACCCCCTCTGGCACACACTCTACCTCACCCCCATCCAGGTGAGGTTCAGCCAAAACAACCTTTTTCTTCCCCTTAGAAATAGTCCATAACAAATTAGGCTCCGAAACCGGGGATAGCTGGTAATGGTTGAGGTTGGTCACGGCGAAGAGACGTACAACCATTTTTTCGGCAGGGTCAGCCTCGAGAAGTTTATCCATTGCATCCGCCTCCGATCCGAGAACTTCAGGCACGCAAAATTCTTTGCACAATCAACACAGTTGCCGACACGAACATAAGTTCCAAAAAAAAACTTGAAGTACTTACTAGGAGCTGAGCGGAAGTGCTCACGAACAGAGAGGGGACCCTTCACAAAGAAGAAGTCCTTCTTCCAAGTCCCTGGGTTGGATACAAAACCCTCTATTAAGGAAACCAAAGAATTAGCTTTTTGCAAGAAATAAAAGCCTTTGGATTTAGGAGAGGGCATGAGGTTGTACATGAAATGCACCTCTTGGGCCGTGGGAGCACGCCCATAGCGCTCCATATATGCAATAAAGAGGCAACTCAAGGTCATCCAACTATTGAGCGCCAAATGGAGTGGAGAAAGGTCAAAATGGTTAAGAACCTTGATGAAAAGCGGGTGTAATGGGATTGTGCCACCCGCTTTCAAGATATACTCGCTCATGGCCACATAACCCGAACTTGGGCGATTAGCCCGGCACTGGTTCGAAGGAACGTATAATTTGTATTCCGAGCTAACACGGTAGTTCTCCGCTAATTCCAACAATTTATTTTCAGACACAAAGGACACTAGGGTGGATGCCAACAGGGGGCCAGTGTTTTGATTCTGATCGACCACCTGTCACCGTGCTCTCTTCGGCATACCTGCAAAACCAAAAGAAAAAGGAGAGGTGGAAACACGGCACTTTAACCTCCATTTTTTCTTCCTAGAAAGGGTTTTCCACCGAGGCACCGAGTGTGAAAGCGCTAAGCAAGGGTAGACCGAGAACAAGGGTTGAGGAGAAGATGGGACGGCCCCATGACAATCATTAAGGGAAAACGGGGTAGGAGGCTCAGGCGGGAGATTTCCCTCCATAAACTCCAGCTCCATCTGCAAATCTAAAAGGGTCACTCGAAGGTTCGCTATATGGTCTTTAAGGTCAAGGGGAAAAGATACTCTGTCTCCCCTAAAAACTGAGTCTATTTCGCTCTCTACCACCCAGATTTTACGTCTAAGTTCAGCCATGTGCTCAAGATGACGAATACGAGCCTGCCTCAAGGTATCGTAGTCTTGGTGAAGGTTGTCTTCGGAGGACTCTGAGTCTGAAGATAAGTCTACAAACTCGATCCCCAGAGGAACACCAGATGATCCTTCACATGCCATGAGATCTCGTCTCATAAGTAAATAGGGTTCACATATAAATGAGGGGATTGCTACAAAACACAAAGGAATGGGCCTAAAACCTCTAGGCACAAGCGTTCTAAATAACCAACTATGGGGCATGAATGAGGGCATGCAACTGGGATAACTCACGACGAGCTCAGGCCAAAGTACCCCATCCCAAGTGATGCTAATTTGGACCCAATAAACATAAAGGAGAAAGAAAGTATACATCAAGCAAGTAAAATTGGGCGTTGTCGTGGTCAAAAGGAGGTCGAAGGCCAAAAACACCATCACAGTCAAAGAGAGGTAAGTGGTCGAAAGTACGCGTCTGCAAAAACAAAGGAAAAAGATGTTTTAGTCCTCAAATACCTGCATGGATATAGACATACAAGAAATAAACTCAAATATATATAATAAAAAAAAAGGAAAAGATAGCAAAAGTGAGGTTGTAGGGTATTGAACCCCTTACCTCTTGAAAGGAGCAAGGATCTCGAAACCACTAAGCTGAAGAGGTAAGGTGTAAATAATAGGCAAGATATGAAGGCTTATTTATAGGAGCCATAGGCTCATCCTAACCATCGAACCTAAGGCCTGATCAATGGCGAAGAAGGGAGCTTGGCATCTCCATTGGTATCCATGAAGCAAAGTGATATGCTCACGTTCAATCACAAGGATCACCACTAACACCACGTATTCTTTCAAGGCGCCATACCGAAAAGTCTACCAAAGCGCCTAAAGGCCCTCTCCTAGACTGGGGGGCAAGTGTGGACACTCAAAATTCCATGCTTGTAAAAGGTCCAAGGCACATGCTAAGGTCCCATAAATGGATACATACATGCCTGAACCACGAGACCCTCAGGCCACCGTCATCTCGCAACTGCCTACTCTCGGTTCCCCCAGCACGGCCACGTCTTGTGCATAACAGCTGCATGCATCCGCGAGGCCACGTCTCACGTAGGAGCGTCGCATGCAGTCGTGAGGCCATGTCTCGTGCAGGAGCGTCTCGCGGGGCCCTTGCCTCGCACCTACTCTCGATGCACCCAGCGAGGCCACGTCTCGTGCAGGAGTGTCTCGCGAGGCCCCTGCCTCACGCCTCCTCTCAGTGCACCCAGCGAGGCCACGTCTCGCACATAATAGCCGCATGCAGCCGCAAGGCCATGTCCCGTGTAGGAGCGTCTTGCAAGGCCCTTGCCTCGCACTTACTCTCGGTGCACCCAGCGAGGCCACGTCTTGAACAGGAGCGTCTCTCGAGGCCCCTACCTCGCGCCTCCTCTCAGTGCACCCAGCGAGGCCACGTCTCACGCATAACAGCCTCATGCAGCCACGAGGCCACGTCTCGCACTGGAACGTCTCGCGAGGCCCTTGCCTCGTGCCTCCTCTCGGCGCACCCAGCGAGGCCACATCTCTCACATAACAGCCGCAAGGCCACGTCTCGCGCTGGAGAGTCTCGTGAGGGCCCTCCTCGCGCCTCCTCTCGGTGCACCCAGCAAGGCCACATCTCGCGCATAACAGCCGCATGCAGCCACGAGGCCACGTCTCGCGTAGGATCATCTCGCGAGGCCCTTACCTTGCACCTACTCTCAGCGCACCCAGCAAGGCCACGTCTCGCGCAGGAGCGTCTCGTGAGGCTTCTGCCTCGCTCCTCCTCTCGGCGCACCCAGCGAGGCCACATCTCACGTATAACAGTCGCATGCAGCCGCGAGGCCACGTCTCGCACAGGAGTGTCTCGCGAGGCCCCTGCCTCGCGCCTCCTCTCGGCACACACAACGAGGTCACGTCTTGCGCGTAACAGCCGCATGCAGCATCGAGGCCATGTCTCGTGTAGGATCTTCTCGCGAGGCCCGTACCTCGTGCCTCCTCTCGGTGCACTCAGCCTCGCCTCGCCACAGCCGCGCCACTAGGGGTCGCACACGTACTGGGCCTCGTTAGAGGGGCCTTATCACACCCCTTAAGATTAGTGCCACCGACTGGGCACCACTCTTACCGTGAGTCTAACAAGAGGTAAGATCAAGGACCTCTTTAACACACCATTAAGGGAGAATTGGGGAAGCTTCATAGCGATTCACACAAAGTCAGAAGAAGTGCGTACACTAAGCCCATGCCAAACAAGTAGTGGTCTCGTACAAGTGAGGTACCTGTTATGGTCCACGCTAGACAATCTCTGACACTCGTATGGGCGAGTAGTGGAGGCACGATCGGGTACTACGGTGGAGGTGCTCCCACGTACTCTGACCATGTACTGAAGACGACAATCTCTGACTTGCAGTGGGCCACAGCTCAAAATTTGAAAGAAGGCCACGCTTGGATTATAAATGTATTTTAAAACAGTATTTTGGGATCCCAATGTAATATTTTTACAAATTTTAATGAATGACCAACTCTTTTTATCTAATGTTCATTAAATGAGTCTTTCTTTTGAGATAATCACTTTTTTTAACCTAAAACCTAGATTAGCAAGCTAATGGCACATTTCTAAATCACATGGTAACGACTCTAAGGAAGTAGGGCGTTACAAATTTGGCAGATTTTCTCCAATACAATTTGTGCCTAAATACAAATGAATTATTTCAGGCTATTTATAGACCTGGTATTAGGAATATCTTCCCCTAATTAAGGAAATTTATAATCAAGCATTAAAATTTGAAATAAATACACTAAATGCACTAATTACATATTATCACGTGATAATAGGGATTTAATATATGGTAATAACGAATCCTTGCGAAATAGGGATTTCCTAACAGCCTTTCCATGTGACAAACGCATCGTTGAGCTCGATTGTTGTGGTGACACGCTTTCGAGACTAGCTAAGCATCGAGTTCATCATTCCTGTTGTAGCCTCCTCATCACCCACTAATTTGGTCAAATTCATTACTCGAAGAAGGTTGGTGTCTTCGAGCCTACAACTCATGCTTGAATGCTGCGACTCATGCTTGAGTGCTAATAATAGAACTAGAACCATTTTAAAATTTGTATAAGTGTACTGCTAACACTTGTAGATCCTGAGCTTAGCCTTTTCGAGCCTACATTTCGAGGCTATTTATTTATTTTCAAAATTTGGGTGTAACAGTTACCTTTTGATATATGACTAAAATTTTTAGTATGCCACAAATTTTTAAAGTAACCAACAAACTTAGTGAGTTACCAAAAAATGTCTTCTTATGTTCCATTTAAAAGATATTGTTGACTGCCTTTTCGCTATCATCCTAAAGATGAGAGATTAAAGAAATAAGCAACAAGAACACAACAATTTTTACGTAATTCGAGCTATAAAAGAGCCCTAGTCCACGAATCTCTGGTATTAAGAATATTGGAAGCCTGCTAAGTCAATCTCTAATGGGGTTTTCTCAGGCAACGTTTATATTGCTCTAAGTACAAGGTTATCTTTCTCTCAAAATTTTGTACCCCTTACAATGAGACTCTCAACCCTATTTATAGAGGTTGGGTAATTAATACTAATCATTTATAATTAATACACATTGGGCCAATTACAACAAAGGCTATGGTCCACGTGGATCTTATGGGGCCCATTGTAGAAAACCAAACCCCAACTTTATGGGGAACATATCTGCGTCTGTAAGGGTGCAACGCACATTCGCCCATGTCAGGCAGCATTATGGAGAATGCCGATTTTCGAGTGTATGAACTCGACGTCACTAATCGAGGACTACATAAATCTATCAGATGATCTTCTGGTGGCCCACGATTACAGTAACTAACATCTGGTGTCTATCTTAGGTCCAAGAACCAGAACCTCGGACATGGGGAACAACTGAGGGAGGATAGCTATTTCTGACGTGGCTTCACTTGGAGAACCCATAGCTCTAAGCACAGACCTTGGATGGAAATCTACCTTGAAGGTGCCCACGGCTTACCAGCTGGCCCAAAAAGGTAGCCCAGCCTGGAAGAATCCTCGCCCTGAAGGGAGGCCTCGGGGGTAACATACCCTGAAGATTTATACGAATGTCTGAACTAGTCACTATGAGTTGCCACGTGTCAGAAGGTGAAAAAATGGACAACATCCCCCCCCCCCCCCAAGTCTCTACTCACCCTCAGGCAGTGGAGACTTAAATGAGGAGGAGTGATTTGAAAAAATGGAGGGAAATTTTTTTTCAGGCTTTCCTCTGACATCACTCTAAAAAGTAAGCCCACATATTAACGCCCCATTGATGGGCCTGTCAATTCGTGCATTTAATGGGGGGTTAAATCCACGATCCCAAACGTCCACTCCATACTCGAGCTATCTTTTCTAAAAGACAA
This sequence comes from Humulus lupulus, assembly GCF_963169125.1. NCBI lineage: Eukaryota > Viridiplantae > Streptophyta > Magnoliopsida > Rosales > Cannabaceae > Humulus > Humulus lupulus. The sequence goes on from NC_084800.1 coordinate 100,978,854, forward strand.
TGATTACGATCTGCGCCACTTGGACCCTGGCCGTTGGATCACCCTCGTGATATTATCAAGGTAAGCCATCTGATAGTCGTGGAGAGGTTGCTTCCCTTCTAAGTTCTACTGGGTATAAAACCCAGAGAACCACTCTTCGGCCTCCCACTGTAGCCATAAGAAAAAATAAAAAATGTAACGTCCCTAATTCCCTAATGTGGCTTAGTGCCTTGATTATGGGGCCAGGAAGGCAATAACTGGTTTATTGTGTTATTATGTGATTATATGCAAGATTATGTAAGTTATATTATTAAATGGTGGTATTTACATGCATGTGGGCCTGTTTCTTATAAGAAAAGCATTTTTGTAATTTTGGCTCGTTGAGGGCATATTTGCATATTTGTGTGCATATATGTAATAATTGTGTGAGACCACATCATTATGTGGATATTTTTGGGTTACTCGGCACGAGGCGATCCTTGGAGGAAAGTTAGCGGTTAGGTCATAACGGGGTCAAATACCGGGCTCGAGGTGAGCCTAGGAGTAATTTGGTATTTAGTACATTACTGGGATTGAGCGGGTAATGGGAAATTATTTGGTAATTATTTGAGGATATTGGGAGTAACAGGAATTGTGAGACGTTAATTATGATTAACGGGACAATTGGCTAATGACAAGTTTGCCCTTGGGGTATTGAAAGGCAAGACAAAAGGGTAAGGGGCATATATGTCATTTTGGGGCAAAACCAGTGACTTAGTCATCTATCCCCTTGGTTGAATGTTATCTTCAGAACACTTCGGCCTTCTCTTGTTCCTCTCGATTGTGCTCTTCTCTCTCACGGTTTCTCTCTCAATTGGGTTTGGGATTTTGAGGCTAAGGTTTGGAATTCAAAGCTTGAGGTTAGGTGATTAGCTGTAGCTAAGGGAGTGTGATTCATAGCTGAGGTAAAGATTAAACACTAAGTTTTAATTAGTATTTTTCTATGGTTTTGGTTGTTCTTAAGCATGAAAGTTTAAGGTCATGAATTGGGCTTTTGGTAGTGTTTTGAATGTGTTAAAGCCTGGGTTTTGCTGCTGGGATTCAGGTGTGATGTTTGGGATTGTTTGGTATAGATTTTTGGTGAGTTTTGGGCAGAGGAAAACAATGATTGTTGGGTTCATAGGGTCGTGTTGCAGCCCTGTTATTGGGCACTGCAGCCCGTACAAACCCTAGAGCCTAGATGGGGGCTCTGTCTAGGTGGCGCCCCGCGACCCTCAAAGGCATGCCACGGCCCGTGCCTTGGACCCAGACAAGGGGTCTTTCTGTCTGGGAGGCACGCTGCGACCCTTAGGAGCAAGTCGCGGCCCGCCTGGCCATTTTTTGGCCACTTTAGGTTTTAATGACAGGATTTCAAACCTAAAGGCTCGGAATCAATTCTACTACCCGGTTTAGTAGAATTCGAGATCTCGGAGGATAGGACTCGGTCCGGAAGCCTTTATTTGCTCGTTATTGACGAGATTTTATATTTGGTTATGACTAGGCTACCTCTAGGGGCTTAGGATCAGGATCGTTTTATCCGCTGGTTGGGTAGAGCGTAGTAAGGTTAGAGGCACAACTAGAAGAGTTGGCCCTATCTTTCTATTCTTTTTGCAATTTGATTGCAGTCTCCGAAATCCTTCTTGATCGATGGTCCCCATTAGCATTAGTGTCAATTAGCAGCTGCTCTTTTTGGAAGGTGAGGTACTTATGTGTGATCGTGGATTCCACGGTAGCAGTAGTTCTAGCTATACATTAGGAGCATGGGGGCTCTATCTATCTAAAGGAGGTACAAACCCCTTCCATAGTAGGGTACGATGCAGTTGAAAAACGTAAGCCCAACCGGGCTTACGTTTTCTTGCTTTTCTTTGTTGAACCCTCTACAGTCTACCCTTTTTCTCAATATCCCAATTCTAGCATTCGTTAGCAGAAGTAGAGATAGGGGAGATAGGATTTATTACAACATTTATGTGAAAATGACAGAAGCCACTATAAAGGGAAGAAGCACATCCTGCACCTTCACCTGCGAAGCGCTACGCTCCTGCTTACGAAAGACTAAACCAAAGAAGGGATGGAATAGACATCGTTCTTATTTTACATTATACCCAGACCTGAGGTAAGAAAACTGCACCCATTATGTGATGTAAATGATTAGGGCTTGGCCCAAATGTTGAATATAGTTTTGACTGGGCATTGACCCCTATAAATGCGCATGATTATGATTATGCCTATGAATGAATGATTAAAGCATGTTGAATGCTTTGTATATGGATATTTGTTATATGATGAATGTTTGTTAGCATTATATACTTGAATAAAGCATTGACTTATTAGTCAAGGATGGCAATAACATCGAGCGCTAGTCGTAAAGCATTGACTTATGAGTCAAGGGCGACAATAGCGCGTTGAGCACTGGTCGATATGATTATACCTAATCAGGAGGGCACTATACGCTTGTTTGACCTAATGGTCATAGAGAACTAAAGTGTCAGGTACGCTGGGCCAGCTCCAAGGCTGGTTATACAGAGGATAAGGAAATGGGCCTCAGGGTGACTTATTAGTCTCAGATCCTAGGGCGTTGAGCCCCAGTATGATTTATTAGTCATGTACTTAGGAATCGGGCCTCGATATGATTCTCTTAATTATTTAATTAGGGCATTTGGTCCCATATGAAACTGTAGTCATTTATATGAATGGTATGCATGCATGAGTAGGGTTTTTACTGCTGGGCATGTCTTTTATGATTTAGAAATGTGTTAATCACTGCTTATGAGCATGTTAAAATTTTCTTGTCGGGTCTTGGATCACGGGTGCTTTATGGTGCAGGTAAAGGGAAAGATCAGCTGGACCAGCCATGAGTTGGAGAGCTTAGGTGACGATGTGTACATATGCAGCCGCTTGACCACCATGGCCAAGGTTTCTCAAACGAACTAGGGTTTAAACTTATTTTTGCCTCTTAGGTTGGCAGATTGTAACTTTTGAATTGTAATAACCATTTTGGAACTGTAAACAACTTTGTAAACGTTTATTATGGGATCCCATGTACTGTTTAAAATTTTAATGAAACGACGATTCCTTTTAACCGAAAATTTTATCCCTGGACCATTAATCATGTTTAGATGCACGTTTATGGCCTAATAACTCATTTATCAAGTTAAGCACTATTTAAAATGCACAGTGTAACGGTCTTAGCTAACCAGGGTGTTATAAAAACCCTCATACAGAACCCTCTCTTCTCTCTTGCTCTTCCCCTTCCTTCAACCATTTTCCCCAGCAGCTCTAGGCAATTGGCATGAATCATCCTACTTCTGGGAAAACGGCAGGCGATACTTTAGAGTTAGGACTCGCCTCAGCACCTATCTGTGTTTCATCTCGAGTAAGTGTCTTTGACCTGCCTTTCTGTTTTTGTGTATGCTTGAGGATTTAGAATGCATGCTTAGGAATGTCGATGGTATGGCATTTGGGAGGCTGTTTTTAGCTTTCACAAGTTATTTTAGGCACATTTCAATATTAGGAACGGTCAAAATGGCCTTCAAGACACTTTATGTCACTTTCGCGTTTCTGGACCTGTGATCGGAGTTTGGGAAATTTCCAGATTCCGGTAGGTTCATCGCCTCTGGCAGTGTCCTCCGGCCTGTCCTTAGGCAGTGTCCTCCGGCCTGTCCTTAGGCGCCGAGGACATCCTACATTTTCAAAAACTTTCCTTTTCTCCCCGAGCAGTATTCTTTGAGTCTTCCATGTTTTGGCCATCTTTCCTTCGGTCAGAATACTAGCTACTTGGTTTTTGTCTCAGATGTCCGAGGAACTTTGACAATTACACGAGCATGGATTCTATCTCTTCGACCAGGAAATCTTTAACATGGCCCGCGAACAAGGTGCCTCTGGGGATGGTGCAAGGGCAAAAGTCCGAAAACCAACCAGGGAGATGGTCGTTCTTGCGGATAGCGCAGTGGCATAGAGGCCCGAAATGCGTGACTGCAGGGGGTTGACTGTGGAAAAATTCAATAAAGCCTTGATTCCACACCCTACTAAGACGTATGAGGGTGATGGGTTTGAAGCGAAGGACTATCATACCTTGCTCCAACACCCCAACGCCTTGGAGGCCATCATAAGGCACTACTCGGTCTGGGACAAGTGTCTCATGCGTCTTTGTTGAGAGTCCGAGAGGGCGCATCGTAGTGCCAATGGCCTTGGCGCCTGGAGCAAGGCCCACCTGATGGATGGGGCCACCTTGCCCCTAAAATAGTACTTTGTAAAATTTTTGAAGTTTGTGGGGATAGATCTTTTCCAACTCTCCCCCAATGCCTACAGGGTGCTCGTGGGGATGTATGTCTTATATTGGAAGCAGAAATGGCCTGAACCTTCACTGGTGGAGATCCTATATTTCTACAGCTTTTGCACCACCCCGAGGAAGAAGAAACCCAATCAAGATGGGTACTATGCTCTGATGAAGTATGCTGCCTCGTCTCTCGACTACAAGGCTCCTCACCACTACGAGAACAATTCTCGGGACTTCAAGGACGCCTTTTTCTTCACGAACAATTTTTTGGCTCGTAACAATCCTCTGATCCTCAACTTCTCCGGGGTTGGTGAGTATCTTCCCAATCGTTTTAATTTTCATGTTTTCTGGGTTTTTTTTTGTTCTGCATTTATCCATTTTTCTAAATAGGCCCCTTCTGCCGGACTCATTACGTCCAACTCTTTGATGATCATCTTTAGGCGATGAAATCCCTCCCCGACCAAGATCTGGACCTTAGCATCCTGGTGACGGATGCCAATCTCAGTGGGTTGGGGCTCCTCAGTGCAGGAGAAAGAATCAGTAACCTTGAGCTGACTAAGTACCGCTAGTCCAAGAAGTCCCGGGAGTTGGCGTCTTGTCACATTAACTACATTGATGGTCAAGCTCGGGAAATTTTGCACCAGCAGCTTGCAAGATCTTGGCTAGAGAACATGTGCGCCGTAAAAGAAGTTCGAAAAGCCCAGGAGGATCAAGAGCTCAAGGGAGAGCTTCAGGTACGGATGGAGGTCTTTCACCTTGTTCCAGGTAAACTACCGCTCACTCTAAACTATGCTCCCCGCGTAGGGGATAGGATAAGTCTCAAGTAAATTTGGGCTTCCCCTGCTCTCCTTCACTGTGACTAGATTTCACATCGGTGTTGGACTAGGGAAGAACTTCAGGACTATTTAGATCTGATAGACGTGTACCTCCACCACCTGAGGAGACAGCTACCTCCTCGGGGCTTTGTACCCTTAGACCAAGTGACATCTTTCAACTCTAACTGGTTCTACCAATATGGCACCAACATGAGTTGTGAGACCGGAGATAGGATAAGACACCCTCAATTCCTACACCGAGGCTCAACTCACAGTGGGCCTTTCAGGAGCTTGAAGAGGTTGTCCAAAAGGCCACCGAGGGCATGCGAAGGGCCCAAGAGGAGGCCAAGAATGCCACGGCCAAGGTTGCCCGAGCGGTCCTTGAAAACTCCCAGCTTCAGGAGCAGATTAAGGAGGCTACCGACCGGGCCGAACTTGGTGAGAGGAAAGCCCTCCAAACCATGGAGATGAATAGGTCTTCTCAGCGTCAGGTGGACAATCTTCAAAAGGAAGCCGAGACTATCGCCGAGGACGCCTTCTATGTGGCCTGGTACCACAACCAAGATATGAGCTTGGATTTTACTGGATTGCCCGAGAAGTATAAACTCCTCTTCGAAGAACGTCTTCGAGCAACCCAGGCTGCAGAAGTTGGTCTAGTTGACGGGGCGGCCCAAGAGGCTCAAACAGCCGAGGCGACCCAGTCTACTGAGACGACCACCTCTGCTGAGATGGCTTAAGTAGCCGAGGCAACTCCAATTGCCAAGGCGGTCCAAGCTACATTCCACTAAGCAGAGAGTACTTCGAGGACAGACCCGATCATCGACCTAATCGCCACGAGAACAAGAACTCAAATCGTTTTAAATATTTGATTTGGTTCTATAAATTCAACGTAACATGATTGCCACGAGAACAAGAACTCAAACCGTTTTAAATATTTGATTTGGTTATATAAATTCAACGTAACGTGATTGTCACGAGAACAAGAACTCAAACCATTTTAAATATTTGATTTGGGTCTATAAATTCAACGTAACATGATTGCAACGAGAACAAGAACTCAAACAGTTTTGAATATTTGATTTGGTTCCGTAAATTCAACGTAACATTACTGCCACGAGAACAAGAACTCAAAATCATTTGTAGGTGTTTTCCCAGGCTCGGAGTCCTCGAATTAACTTATCGTCTTCCTGTTTCCCCATAGTCCAAAGACTCAGGATTTCAAGAGTTCTTGCACACCAAATGCCTGCCCCCGAGTATGCCATACTCGGAATGTCAGTTAGAGGCTTTAACTTTGTCCCCCGAGCGTATATCTTGGGGCTTCTGTTCACCTTTTAGGATCATCTCAAAACTCTGTGGGCTCGATGTCCTCGAGAGGTGATGTTAATCCGTACTAGCGCTACTAAGGGTTTGTTTTAGGGTCTATTCTTCCAAGTATTTTGCTCAGATTCTGACAATGTGTCAAGACTATGAATCGGTTAGGGCTTCCCGGGCACTATGTCCATGGGGGGTGTTAGAGTACAAACGACTCGGGAATCCATTCACATCTTGAAGATTTGGATTTGGTTATCACTCCTCGGGCACGCACTATCCTCGGGAGGTAACCTGAATCTCAAAGTTCACGTTACTGAATTTTTTACGCTGGGTTTTCTCCAGGTTTTTTAGCTACGGGATCCCGCGACAGTAGGGGTGCTTCACTTGTCAACTAGATAAGCTCCCAATGTCATGGACTTCCCGACATTATAATGTTCGAGGTGTTTGGAGGACTTGGGCATAACTCCTCAAATGTAGTGTCCACGGGAGGCATCCCAAGTCTGCCCTGGGACCAAGTACGAAGTACTCAGTCTTCTATTCGCATCTAGAGATCAAAGACTTGGTCACAGCTCCTCGGGCTCGATGTCCATGGGAGATAACAAAAGTTTATTCTCGCGCTACTAAGATTGTCTAATCTTTAGGAGCTAAGCCCTATTCTGCTTGGAATAAGCTTAGTCTCCTAGGCTAGACTCAATTAGTTTCCTAGATTTTTCTATACTCGAGGTGGTGACACTAGGCTTACTTCGCTTGACAAGCTTAGTTTCCTTGGTCGCTCCCTACAAGTCGTTACGTTGCCCTAACTCCGTGCCCCCTAAGTGATCGGAGACTAGTATGTGTTCACTTGTTCATGCCAGCGAGCGGATGCTTTTATACATAGCAATAACAGAATAAAGGGAACTAAGAAATATAAGCAGATAATAAATTTATTTCCTACCGTGTTTTATATACACAGTTTTCATTAAATGTGCCCAAAGGCTACAAAGGGTACTACATAAATTAACAAATTTCATTGCTCATATTATTGGTAATACCGGCAAAGATGCTTGGCATTCCAGACGTGGGGAATCAGCTCCCCACTTAGTCAGGCCAATTTGTATGTCCCCGGACACACAATGCTCTAGACTTTGTATGAGCCTCTTAGTTAGGTCCCATCACTCCTGCATCGGGATCTCAGGTGGCCAAGAAGACTCCTCGCAACACCAGATCTCTGACCCCAAACGCTCTATCCTTCACTTTAGAGTTGAAGTACCTGGCTACCTGCTGCTGGTCGGACGCTACTCGAAGCTAAGAAGCTTCGCAGAGCTCCTCCACAAGGTCCAAAGACTCTCGGAGTAAAGCATGATTAGTGGTCAGGTCATATGTATCCCTTCGATGCGTGGAGATTGCTGCCTCAACTGAGAGCATAGGTTCGTATCCATAGGCCATGGAAAATGGCGAGTGGGCGGTGGAAGTTCTGGCAGTGGTGCGATAGCTCCACAATGCCCTAGACAACTCCTCTGGCCAAGCTCCTTATGCTTGTTCTATTCTTTTCTTCAAAGTGGACTTGAGATTAACTGCTTCCACTTGGTTGTTTGCCTGCGAGTGGGCCACGGAGGAGAATCTCTTGATAACTCCATGTGGTTGACAGAAGTCCGTGAATACTTCACTATCAAATTACAACCCATTTTCGGAGACTATCTTTCTCGGGAGCTCGTATCGGTAAATGATGTTTTTCATGATAAAATCCAAGGCCTTTTTAGAGGTGATCGTTGCGAGCGGCTCGGCTTCGACCCACTTCGTGAAGTAGTCTATGGCCACTATAGGATACTTCACCCCTCCCTTTCCTGTAAGCAGGGACCTGATGAGGTCGATACCCCAGACAATGAAAGGCCATAGAATGGTCATCTGCGTAAGCTCATTTGGAGGTTCTCGGGGAATGTTAGTGAAATGCTGACATTTGTCGCACTTCTTGACATAATCCATCGCATCTCCATTCATGGTGGGTCAAAAGTATCCTTGCCTTAAGATATTTTTGGAAAGACTTTGCCCGCCAGAGTGGTCTCCGCAAAAGCCCTTGTGTGCTTCTCGGAGCATCAGACCGGCCTCTTGCTTGGACACACATCAAAGCAAAGACGAAGAATAACCTCGATGATATAGCTTACTGTCCGTGATTATGTACCGAGGTGCTTGATAGAGTAGCTTCTGAGCTGCCTTCTTATCTTGGGGCAGCTCCCCGGAGACTAGATATTTTATTATTGGTTCCATCCACCCATCTTGGGGTTGTATAGCTTCCACCTCTTCAAGTAGTCAATGGGGACTACATTGATCAACTCAGCATCTTTGGGGGTGGCCAACTTAGCCTAGGTGTCAGCATTGGAATTCTGCTCTCGCGGCACCTACTGAATAGTGAATCTTCTGAAGTTATGCAGCATTTCTTGAGCCTTTTCCAGATACGCTGCCATTTTTTTTCCCTAGGATTGGTACTCTCCGAGCACTTGGTTTACCACGATTTGAGAATCACTAAAAATTTTGAGGCCCTCAGCCTTGAGCTCAAGTGCTACTCGGAGTCCAGCGATCAAGGCTTCATATTCCACTTCGTTGTTAGAGGCGTTGAACCCAAAACAGAGTGTGATGTGCACTCTGTGCCCTTCAACAGGATACAAATATCTAAATTTGATTTTTTTTTATTATTATAACTAAATAGAATATTATTTAGTTTAAGTTTCACATTTCTTTCTATTTGTTAGAATTAAATATATTCCATTATGAGAGAGTTGAAAAAGAAATATCTCGTTGAAAGGTTCTATACATCTGCCCTTTCTATGTTTGCTCTAGTTTTTGTTGTTTTTTATGATGAAACAATTTTTCTTTATCCCTAGGCAATGAGTTTCGATGTATTGGGGGTATCCGGTTTCCTAAAAATTCTCGTAGAATCGAGAATGAAGTTTTCATTTTGTACATGCCAGATCATGAATCAGTAACTGCATCCACATTGAGTACACCCTATACACGTATCATAAATCTTTACTGAATGTGACATTGGATTTATAATTGTTTTTAATCAGAAATTTTCGATCTAGTAAATTTTGATTTTGAAATGAATCATATATTAAAACAAAAAAATATGATGATTCGAGTCGGGCATAATTCTAATTTGAAGACCAGTCCACATACAACTGTTGGGAATTGTGCCCTGAAAGCATATGTAGTAGACATTATTTTAAGAAATAAACAAATAAATTGAATTTGTTATGCATATATTTTATGAACTATATTATTCTGTGATAATATTATGTAAATATCATAAAAATTCTGAAGTTCATATATGTGATCTCAAACACGTATTGGTACGAGAGGATTGTGTTTGATATAAATGAACTTGAATAGTTCGCAGTAAAATAAAGTTATGGAATCTTTAGATTAATTACTGCAAGTACGGTCCACTAGTATTATGAATACATGTGATCTAGATCCGGATCACTAGTGTAGTAGGACACTTTAGTGCAGGTACTTTATATATTAGACAACATATAGAATTGGACCAGATATGTTTATTAATACTTAGTTAAATACCGTTTCGAAGTATTAATTAAATATATCAACTGATGATCATATACAAATAGATCTTAATCTTAAAGTTACTATGAACTCCTGTTTATGTTATATGAGTTCTTTGATTCACTTGTTAGGGTCTGTCATGATGATCAGGCTAGAAACTTTTGTTTTGGGAACTCATTAATGTAAATGGTTGGGGACATAGTATACAGATATGGAATCTATACCTTCTCGTAAGAGATTGAATAATGGTTCTCTTAAGGGTTGACTTTTGGGACTGAAAAGGTTATTGAGCTCAAATTCATAATTTAGTTATGAATTAACCTTCACTAGTAAAGTCAATGGTACTTAAGGAAACAAGATATAATTAAAATGGTAAAACGGTAATTTTATTCCCGATTAATTATGAACCATTATTAGAGAGTTAATTTGTATGTAATGATTATATCAATGGACGCTTTATTTTATAAAGTACTCAGTAAATGAAATGTCTATAATTACAAGAGTGCAGTCTCATATTTATAGTGGAGTAATCATGAGATTAATAAATTAAGATTATTTCATTAAAGAGTTTAATTAATAATCTCAAATTTATTGAAGCTTTGAATTATAGGTCCATAGGTCCCCACAACAGCTCTATCAACACTATTCAAGGCAAGAGTTGATATAAAGGGAAAAATGGTTGAAAGACATATTTAAGAAGAAATTTGTTCTTTGGACCAAATATGCAATTATATGATAATAGTAATTAATTAATTAATTACAAATTAGTTGTAATTAACAAAATTAATTAATATTTAATATTTTGTAATTTTCGAAATTATGTTAAATAATTAAATTAATTTTTGAAATTATATTAAATAATTAATTAATTATAATTTTTGAAATTATAATAAATTAAATATTTAACTTTGAACTTTATATTGGTTTTAATTAATTGGTAGAATTAATTAAATATCTTTATTTGAGTGGGAGATAATAATCTGATAAGTTCAAATTATATTTGAATTTAAAAGATTGATATTTATTCAAATAATTAATTATATTTGATAATTAGTTTAAAATATTTAATTCAAATTTGAATTAATTAACAGGTTGTTAGATTTTTATCGAACAAAGTAGATTGAATAAATAATTAAATAAAAATAGAAAATCAAATATCCCTGGTGGTACACGACCACACACAGTCCATGGACTGTGTGTGGCGTGTACTGTATAATTTTTAGGGATAGATTTTTCAATTTTATTTAATTAATTAATTAATTAATGGAAATTTCAAAAATTAGTTTTTGGATATTTTCATTAATAAGATAATTAATTATTTAAAAGATAAATTGTAAGTTGGTTACATATTTATTTTTTAAATTTGAACATTTTTTTTTAAGTAAGACTTATCATAAATTAATTAGAATACTGAAAGTATACTCAAGACACTCAAGAATTCGCTCTGTGAAAAAGAACAATACTTTTCTATATCTCCTTGAAAAATATATAGAACCAATTTCAGGACTTATTCTCTTGATCTCATGTATTGAGTACATCAAGTTGAATCATAAATTAACCATCCTTTATTCTCTAAGTGCCCACACACTTCTTGAGGTGTAGAGAACGTTGTGGAAGATCTTGGTGTGAGTACCTGAGAGCAGCTTGGATAGGAAGTTCGTTCAAATTACGAAAAAATAGGAAAGACACTTGATAGGCATCAAGAGGTATGTTTTCTATTCTTTTCTTGCTTATGATTAATGTATGTATATTAATGGATCTACATATTTAAAGGTAGTTTAAATATATTACAAATTTTTTGTTGTACATTGGGCCAACCCACCACCATTCCGCTGCGTATTAGGAAACTTGTTCCTAACAACAACTTCCAGGCTGGTCTGACCACTAGGACACCTTTGGGCTCCTCATGATTCCCTGTACACTCGACAATGAAATCAGCTAGTGCCTGACCTTCTATAGCAGTCCTCGGATGGTAGGTAATGTCGAACTGACTCAACTCCACCAAACACTTCAAGAGTCTTCTTGATGACTTTAGCTTTTGAAGGACTTGCCTAAGGGGATGGTTTGTGAGGACTTTGATTGGATGCGCCTGGAAGTAGGATCTTAGTTTTCGAGAAGTCACCATTAGACAAAAAGTTAACTTCTCCATCAGCGGATACCTAGACTCTGCACCGAGGAGTCTCTTGCTAACGTAGTAGACGGGGTGCTGAACACAACCTTCTTCCCGCACCAATACAACACTTATAACATTCTCTGAGGCAGTCATATAGAGTAGGAGAGGTTCTCCAACTACTGGCTTGGACAAGATCGAGGGATTTTCCATGTGCGCCTTGAGCTACTAGAATGCTTGTCTGCACTCTTCCATCCATTCAAATCTCTGACTTCCTCAGAGAACATTAAAGAAAAGGATGCACTTGTCCGTTGCCTTGGACACAAAATGACTCAAAGTCATGATCCTTCCTTTCAGGCTCTAAACGTCATTATGCTCTGAAGCCTAGGAACTTTTCGAAGGCAACCCCAAATGTGCACTTTTTGGGATTTAATTTCATTCCAAACCGGAAAAGCACCTAGAAAACCTCTGCCAAGTAACCCACATGGTCAGGAGCTGTCTTGGACTTGACCAGCATGTTGTCCACGTAAACTTCCATGTTTTTCCCCAGCTGCTTCTTGAACATCCAGTTTACTAGTCTCTAGTAGGTGGCACCCGCATTCTTCAGCCTGAAAGGCATCATGATGTAACAGTAGACACCCTTATCGGTCTAAAAAACTAGTATGCTTCTGATCCGTGACATGCACAGATATCTAGTTATAGCCCGAGTATGCGTCCATGAATGACAATAGATCGGATCCAGAGGTGGCATCGACCATCTGATCTATCTTGGGGAGCGAGAAGCAGTCCTTCAGACAAGTATTGTTAAGTTCTCAGAAATCGATGCATGTCCTCCAAATGTCATTTGGCTTTGGCACAAGAACAGGGTTGGATAGCCACCTGGGATATTGGGCTTCTCGAATAAATCTAATGGTGATGAGCTTGTCTACCTCAGCCTTGAGAGCCTCTTTCTGAGTTTGATCAAATGTCCTTTTCTTTTGTTGGATGGAAGAAAAGTTGTGAACGACATTTAAGGCATGGTAGATGATGTTTGGATCAATGCCAGTCATGTTGGAATGTGACCATGCAAACACGTCTTGGTTTTCTCAAAGGAAGTCCACCAGTGCTTCTCGGACTTTTGACTTCAAGCTTCCCCCAATTTTTACTCTTCTATCGAGGGTGGAGGTATCAAGAACTACCTCCTCTATTGGTTCAATGGTCGTCTCCTCTTGAACCCTCGGGTCCAATTCATCTGGCCCGGTCTCCTGGACAGTCTGTACCTCCAATGCCTCGGATTGCTCGAGGACTGCTATCTCCACCACCATTATGGGGGTCTTGAGAGACACCTTGTAACATTGCCTTGCCTCTTTCTGGTCTCCGTAGACTGTACCGATCCATGCTTCGGTGGGAAACTTCATGCACAGGTGGTGAATGGAAATGACGGCTCCAAACTCTACCAGAGCATGTCGTCCCAAGATGGCGTTTTACGCCGAGGAGCAATCTACCACCACAAAAGTGCAGTATTTGAAGGCCTGGAGAGGGACTACTCCAAGTGTTACAGGAAGATTTATTTGCCCCATCGGGATGAGGGCTTCTCCCGAGAATCCATAAAGAGTCGAGGAGCACAAGGAAAAATCTGTAGTGGTCAGCCCTATCTTCTCAAGGCTGACTTAAACAGGATGTTCGCCAAACTCTTGTTATCCACCAAAATTTGTGCCACCATTTTGTTGGAGACTTTCAATTACCAACAAATCGTGGTGTGCGAAGTGCACTCTCTGAGCATCATCTTTAGAGAATGTTATGACTTGGTCAGTCATTCGGGGCATTTGGGCAGGCAACTGAGCCAAAATCATCACCTCGTCGTCATGATTTAAAGCTCGCGAATACCTATTCTGTGAGCCTCGGGAGGTGCCACCCAGGTAGGGCCCTCCTGAAATGGTTCATGCTTGTCCGTTCACCGGAGGAGGTCCTCGGGTTACTGGATGTTGCTGGGCCATGGGAGCAACTTCTAGGACCTACGGAGCAATAGGAGGCACAAGTGCTCCTGCCGTCGGGGTTTGCACCTGACGCGTTCCACCCTTGGAATATTGGTGGAGATGTCCCAGCTTGATGAAGTTTTCGATCTCATCCTTGAGCTAGTGGCACTCATTGGTGTGGTGTCCTATGTCGTTGTGAAAACGACAAAACGTGTCACGATCTCACCTTTCCCTGTCCCTTTGGATTGGTTGTGGCTTCCGATAGTGAACATGCTGTTCTATGGCCACGAAGATATTCTCTCGGGAATCTACCAAGTCAGTATACTCAGAGTACTATGAGACATACTTATCTCCAAGGGTAGTTCCCTGCTTGGCCTGCGCGCTTCCATTTCCCTTGGGCTTCTGGCCCTTGCCCTTGCCCCCGCGTCTACTGCCACTAGGGTTCAACTAGGTGTAGCAGATTGGAACAGAGCAGCCACTCCAGCACTGAATGCAGGCTGAAAAGCATTGTATCCAGTGGGTGCTACTCCATATCCTTTTGGGTCCAAGCTGAATCCAAAAGTCGGCATGGCACTAAAGGTTGTGGGTGGGACACTTAGGCTAGGCTAGACTCCTCCCAAGCTTGGTTGGACAGGAGCGTAAGGGGAATGCTGGATCCCCGAAGCCACCGGGCCTGACGCAATCAAAGCGGGGAAGGTGACGGGTCCTCCAAACGCTCCAACCTGGGCATCTTCCTAGTTGATATACTCTTGAGCTCGACGAATAAAGTCGTCGAGCCGTCGGCATCCCCTCCGCTAGAGGTCATCCTAAAGCGGGGACCCCACGCAAATGTCAGCCTATAAGGCCATCAATTGCTGGCCATCATCAACCATCTTGGTTCTCGTCGCCTCCTCCTTGAAGCATTTGATGTATGCCTTGAGGGTCTCGAAGGGCCCTTGTTTAATGTTGGCTAAAGCATTGACCTCGAAACTCACCTTCTGATGAATTGCCTTCAGAAGGCAGATGACAACTGATGCCACGAGTGAATGGATTCTGGTTGGTGCTTCTTGAACCACTCATCTGCTGGCCCCATTAGATTGATCGGGAACACATGACATTTAGCATCATCAGAGACGTGGTGCACCGACATCAATCTGTTGAACTTGGAAAGGTGGTTGTTAGGATCCCAGCCACCATCATAGGGCGGGATGGCCGGCATCTTGAAGCCTTGCGGCAAGGGGGCTTCCACAATGTGGGGAGCGCATGGCTCCACTTCTTCGTCTTCTGAGTCTGAGTCGTGGCCTTTTCGTCTGGCCATTCTTAGCATGATCTTCTTCAGGACTCTCTAAGTCTACGCGAAGCGGGTCTCGGTCTCAGTTGACGCTCTGCGCTGGGTTATCTGTTCTTCGGGCGTTGAGTTTGTCCCGCAGGTCGAATAGACCCTTGTTGGCGGGCTCATGCCCATTGGCCTTATTGCACCTTTTGCATTAAGGTTGTCTTGTAGGTCAGCCTGACCTCGAAACGCGTTGTTATCCTCGAGACAAGCCACCTTGGTTCTCCGTCGCACTTGACATTTTCAATGTAACACCTCGGTTTCTCCATCAGAACATTGTTCCCACGGGTTTGACGAGGTCCCGAGGGGACACCACCTCCAGGCCTCGCGCCATCTCTATGGGCGCATCGGGGCAGAATGCCCCGAGCTCCATGGGCGCTAACAGCTTGGCGGTGTCCTTGGGCCCCTGGGCCATTACCTTTAGGATTTTGATGAGCCCTCTTTTACTTTGGAGCAAGATTATCGTCAACTTTTCCTTTGCCACGATCCTGTGGCGGTACTGGATTTCCAACTCCAGCTAGATGCTTGGTGGGCACTCCATCTAGCGGATCTCGTGCCTCTTCAGCCAGGTGCTCGGGGGGCACACTAGCTATATTGACAGGTGGCACTCCAACAAGGTGCGTAGGTGGCACGCCAGTTGGGTGCCCAGCTGGTACATTACCATTGGGGTCCACTCGTAGCCTTTGGGAAATAAGAGCGGCCTTCATGGCAAACACCATCTCCTGTAGGGCGGCGATGTTACCCTCTTAGGCATCAATCTTTTGCTGCTAGGTGGCCACCTGCTCATGGAGCACCACCACTTCTAGCATATCCTTTGCGTCCATGGGCTAAGGGTAGTCTTCCTCGTAGTACTCCTGGTTGCCACCATCATCTTCACCGTCGTACTCGGCATCTTCGTCATAATCCTCCATCGTTTTAGGAAGGTCCTGAGGTGGCTGTCGACCGGTTTCCCCTCCTTCAACTTTGGTAGGATGGACTACATCGTCTATGATATTTCTTCGAGTGGTCACCATGACTGTAAATGTTTTGAATGCTTTCTTCAAGCTCTCAATGAAAGCACTTAAATGTTGACTGGCTTTTTCGCTATCAACCTAAAGATGATAGATTAAAGAAATAAGTAACAAGAACACAACAGTTTTTACGCGGTTCACGCTATAAAATAGCCCTAGTCCACAAATCTCTGGTATTAAGGAGATCGGAAGCTTCCTAAGGCAATCTTAAATGAGGTTTTCTCAGGCAACGTTTATATTGCTCTGAATACAAGGTTATCTTTCTCTCAAAATTTTGAACTCCTTACAATGAGACTCTTAGCCCTATTTATAGAGGCTGGGGTCATTAATACTAATCATTTATAATTAATACACATTGGGCTAATTAGAACAAAGGCTATGGCCCACACGAATCTTACGGGGACCATTGCAGAAAACCAAACCCCAACTTTATGGGGAATATATCTGCGTCTGTCAGGGTGCAGTGCACGTTCGCCCATGTCAGGCGGCATTGTGGAGAATGTCGATTGTCGAGTGTGCAACACCACTAATCGAGGACTGCATAAATGTAATGCCCCAAAATCCCTAAAAAGGTTTAGGACCTTGATTAGGAGGCCGGGAGGGCCATAATTGATTTATTATATTACTAAATGATTATATGCATGTGTTATGTGAATTATATTATAATATGATGATAAATGCATGCATATGGGTCCATTTTTAATCATAAGGGAATTTTGGTAATTTGGCCTGTTGAGGGCGTAATTGTGTATTTCCATGCACATGGGTGAATTATAAATAATAACACATTATATGTGGATTTGTTCGAGCCATTCGACATGAGACGATCATGGAATGCAAGTTTTCAGTCTGGTCATAACAGGGTTAATTTCGGGGCTCGGGATGATTTGAGGATTAGAACATTGTCGGGAATTAAAGGGTAATAGGATATGCTTTATTAGCATTTGAGAATGTTGGAAGTAACGAGAATTGGAGGGTATTAATTATGATTAATGAGATAGGTGGGAAAGGACGATTTTGCCCTTATGGGATGTTAAGGAAAGAAGATAAGCCTAAGGGGAATTTTGGTCTTTTGACCTAAAGGATAAATATAACCTTAAGAAGCTTTAGGCAGTAGAAAAATAGAGCATCACCTCTCCTTCAAACCGTTCATCATTTTCTCTTCCTATCCTTTGGAATTTTGAAGCTAAGTTTGAGGATTCAAGTGTGGGAATCAAGGCTTGAGGTTCTAGACTTTAGTTCAACCATTGAAGATGACTCAATTCAAGCTTGAGGTAAGAATTCAACCATGAAATTATGGTTATACCCTGTTTTTCTAATAAGTTTTCAGTTGAGAAATTTGAGGTGATTAGTTGAGAATCAATGGAGGTTTTTGAGAAAGTTTGCTTGCGTTTTGATGAGGTTGTGATATGAATGAATTTTTGGGGTTGAATGGTATGTTTGGATGATGTTTGAGGTTGGTTTGGAAGCTTAGTTTTCAGGGGAAGTCGCAGGGGAGAAGACCAGGAAAAACTGGTCTGTAGGTGGCGCCCCAGCGCTAGGCAGGGTAGAGAGTGGGACTCTCTCTGTTTTGGGGCAGCGCCCCAGCGCTAGGTCAGTCTCAGCAAGTCCTATTTTTAGGGCTCGATTGAGTTTGGGGGCTCGGGAATGGTTCCACTACCCCGTTTGGGTGGATTGGGAGTCTCAAGGGTTCGGGAATGATCCTGGGAGAGAGGTTTTCGATTATGAACCTTTTATTGATTTACTTTATTGATGGATTCTGTATTTGGTTATGACTAGGTGACCGCTAAGGGATTAAAGGATCGATCGTTCTCAAGGGTCGTTCATTTGTTATTTCTCGCTCGAACCAGAGGTAAGAAAACTGCACCCATTATGTGATGCATGTGATGCACGAGAAACACGTGATTAGGGCATGCCATGAATGTTGAATATGAGATTGATCAGAGATTGAGTCTCTGTGTTTGTGCATGATCATAATTCTGCTAGCAACTGTTAAGTAAGCATGTTGAATGCCCTACATTTGGATATTTGACATATGATATATGCCTGGTAGCATTTCTTACTTTTGCATGGAACTGACTAACTAGTCAGATTTGGCAATGGTGTCAGTATTAACTGTGAAGTTGTGACTCACTTGTCAAGTTCGGCAGTAGTACTGAGCACTGGTCACATGGTATTGACTATAAAGTCAATAATGGTCTTAGCGTGTTTAACGCAAGCCGGCAAAGATTAGATCTAATCGACATCTGCATTAAATGACTCAAATGAGCATTAATGCCGGACCGACCTTAATTTCGATGAAAACCAAAAGCACTTGTCTAGCCTAAGGCTAGTCACTTAGAGCCAGGGCCAAAGAGCCCCAGTGACTGTTTAGCCACATGGCTATGGGTGCTGAGCCCAAATGACTACTTCGTCACATGATTGTGGGTGCCGAGCCCCGTAGTGACTTGTTCGTCAGTCACTCATCTGATTAGAGCCATTGCCAGAAAGCCCAAGTGATTGTTTCGTCACAAGGCTATGGGTACTGAGCCCTGTAGTGACTTGCTCGTCAGTCACTCATTATGGTTAAACAGAACCTCAAAGTGATATTCACTCATTTGTTCAGGGCTATAAGCTTTGTATGATTATAATAATTATCATTTGTATGGCTGTGGGTGCTGAGCCCCGTATTGACTTGCTCGCCAGTCACTCATTATGGTTAAACAGAATCTCAAAGTAATATTCACTCATCTGTTCAGGGCTATAAGCTCTGTATGAATATAATAATCATCATTCGTATGGTTGTGGGTAGAGCTGTAAATGTGGGTCGGCCCGACCCGGCCCACATTTTTGTGCCTCCAATAAGTTTGGGCCGGGCCATTTTTGAAAGAGTAGGCCTAGCACGGCCCATGGGTCTGGCCCATGTCGTGTCGAGCCGGCCCACTTTATTATTGCCAAAAAATGTGAGGATGGAGAATTGAACCCTCCACCTCCTCTTTAACCATCAATGGACTTACCAACAAACCAAATACATTTCTTTGTTTAAATTATAATTTTATATATTTTTATATACTTTTTAACAATATTTTACACAAAATTATATCAAAGATAATTATTAGAATTTTAATACCTACTAATAAATGATAAAAAATTTAACTCACAAATCTTAAAATAAATTAATATAATTATAAAAATATAAACATTGAGAAAAATAAGAATTCTATTATCATTTTTATTTATTAATAATTGACAAATAAAAATTTATTATGATTATTAATGTCAAAATATCGGGCTTTTTATTGTGTCGTGCTTTTGGGCTAGTTTGTTCGTGCTTTCATGTTGTGCCTTCGAGCTTGTCGTGTCATGCCGTGCTCAGGCCCATGTCATGTCGTGTCGTGTCGTGCCTGGCCCAGGCCCATATTGTTTCGTGCCGTGTCGTGCTCGTGCCTCCCAAGCTCGTGCCGATTTCGTGCCGTGCTTGAAAGCCCGACCCGTATTTACAGCTCTAGCTGTGGGTGCTGAGTCCCGTGGTGACTTGCTTGTCAGACACTCATTATGGTTAACAGAACCACCAGTGTTAAATCACTCATCTGATTAGGATTGACTTGAAAGTAATCCATTCAGGAGGGTAGGATTCCTCATCCTAGATTCCCCAGCGTTATTTGAACTTAATTGCATGCTTGAATAAGGCTATAATTGTTAGGCATGCCATATATGATTTGATGACATGTTATTACTGTTTATGAGCATATTGAGTTTTCTTGCTGGGCTTCGGCTCACAGGTGCTATGTGGTGCAAGTAAAGGCAAAAGAAAGCTGGACCATCCTTGAGTTGGAAAGCTTAGGTGACAATGTGTACATATGCAGCTGCTTGACCGCCACGACTGAGGGTTTAAAGAGCAACTAGGGTTAAACCCTATTTTGCCGCTTAGGTCAGCTGGTTGTAAATATTTTGCTGTAATTAACCTTTAAATTATATTTTTGGGATCCCAATGTATATAGTAAACGTTTTAGTGAAACGTTATATCTTAACCAAAAAAATTAATCCTAAACTACTAATCATACTTAGTTACACAATTATGGTCAAATGACTCAGTTAGCGAGTTTAGCACTGTTCAAATTGCACACCGTAACGGTCCCTCTAGTTTAGGGCGTTACAATAAAGTTGTTAGAAGATCGTCTAGTGGCTCACGATTGCAGTGGCTGACATCTAGTATCTATCTTAGGTCCGAGAACTAGAACCTCGGACCTGGGGGACGATTGAGGGAGGATAACTATTTCCGATGTGGCTTCACTTGGAGAACCCCTAGCTCTGAGGACAAACCTTAGAGGGTAATCTATCTTGAAGGCGCCCACGGCTTACCAGCTGGTCCTGAAAGGTAGCCCCGCCTGGAAGAATCCTCGCTTGAAGGGAGACCTCGGGGGTAACATACCCCGAAGATGTCTACGAATGTCCGAACTAGTCACTGTGAGTTGCCACGTGTCAGGAGGTGAAAATACGGATAACAGTTACCAAACAATTTCCTAAAGAATCTATTTTAAAAAAGTTACTAGAAATATTTTTAAATAACTTTAAAGTCATTTAGAATATCATATGGTATCTTTTAAATGTAAAATAGGAATACAAATTTTAGTATATTAAATTTTGTTTAAGTTTAAAATTTAGTTACTTTTTTGTCAAGAGAATATAAAAAAAAACTAAAATGTTATTTTTTATTCTGGTCATCTTCTCCAGTGACGGCGAAAAAATATATACTTCTCATATATCAAAATGATCACATTGAAGCGTAGGTCGCGATAGTACCACTTTTGAGCCCAACTGACTAGCGGTGTGATTGGAAAATATTTTTTAAATTTAGAAAAAGAAAAAGAATGTAAGAAACATAAAAATAAAAAAAATAAAAAAATTAAATAAACACCATGAAGAATGTATGAAATATATTCACATATTCTTCCTTTAAATTACGTTATAAATTACAATATTTTTGTAAATAAAAATACACATCATATTTGAAAATAAAATGCAAATAAGTATCAGGTGTAAATTTCTTATCTTTTAATTTATAATAGCCTTCTATTCTATGATAAGAGTACTTCACATAAGTCCTCACACACTAGTAATGTGAAACTAGACAGCTTTGTCTACCATCGGTCCCATGCTTATCTCTAATTTTGAAGTTAGGTAACCCCACGTGTTTAGTACTTCTTTTTCTTTTATGTTACGTATGTGTGCACGTGCACTAGAACACATATCTAGTGTACCTTTCTAAATGTCGACTTGTAGATATATAATTGAGACTTTAAATTTATGAGAGAAGATCAATATTATATTATAAACTGTATATAGACATTAAAAGTGACTGAAATCTGATAGATACCATTATTATTATTATTATTATCATCAAAGTCTCAAAATCAAACTTCCACAGTTAAAAAGGCCATCAAATCATCCTTAACAAGTCGTTATGGTGATCTTCATCTCAGTTGAAAAGAAAACTTAGAAACTAATGAATGAAGATAGTCATGCGCCGAATTGGTTTTCTACTAAGCTGTACTATCCTTGCAATCAGTATTCTTTGATTTATAAGCATACGGTTTGGGCAAATTCTCATCTTGATATAGATTCTCTATTGGAATATTGAATTCCCTATTTAAAGTTATCATTTTATTTTAGCCAAAAAAAAAAATTCAATTCATCAAATAATTTGTTCAAAACCATTATAATAACATATTAGAAAAATGATAATTTATTTTATTTTTATCTAAAATTAAATGGTGTTTTTTTTATTTTAAATTTTCATTTTTGAAAGACTAAAATATTGAAAAGGAAAAAAAACACTAAAAGAGAAAATGAAGGAATACCAAATACTCAAATAATTTTTTTTTAAAAAAAAAGCTAAAAGCACTTATTAATTATCAAGTTATTTATTTATAGCAATACCAATCTCGCTCATGTTACTTAAAACACCATAGTACACCGTCGCATAAGTGGTAAAATTAACATCTCTAAATAAAATTGGAAATTTACATATTTACCTAAAATTTTAAAAAATACTAAAAATACAAAATTTGTAAAAATATTACAAAAATACAGAATGATATAATCGTAAATATAGAAGAAAAAAAAATTGTAACCAAAATTTATAAATTTGTAACTATATATTATAATTTTGTAAACAACATTTACAGACTAAATATAAAATTATAACAGACTATTTTGTTATGTGTATTTTTTATAATTTTTATAAAATTTCATATTTTTTAAATTTACGGTTATATATATAATTTTCACAATGATAATGGTTTAAATAGAAAGCATTATTATTATTATTATGGCAAAGGTAGAAAAGGGTTCCACGTTAGTTTCTCCCTTAAAGTCCACCTCAATTTGCACCACATCCACATGCTCTTTAAATTCATAATATTTCTTCTCTCTCTAATGCCCCATTCATTGGCCTTGGCTTGGCCCCCCTCTCTCTCTCTCATTGATGTAGTGTCACATGCGGTGTCGCTTCGGAGTCAAATCTGGGTAATAGCTTTAGTAAATGAATCCCAATTGGAGGGTGGCGGTGGCGGTGGTGGAGCCCCAAGACCAAATAGAAGGCCCCAATTCCACACTCAAAACCCCCAAATCATTCAATGCTACAGTCTTCTCACTCTCACACACCCACACCCACACACACAC
The DNA here is from genome assembly GCF_963169125.1 of Humulus lupulus. NCBI lineage: Eukaryota > Viridiplantae > Streptophyta > Magnoliopsida > Rosales > Cannabaceae > Humulus > Humulus lupulus. Next base: position 101,001,840 of record NC_084800.1, read on the forward strand.
CCACATTGCCACTTTCTCATATATATATCTTCCGCTTAGCTTCGATTGCTTCCTTACTTTTTCCTCCCTAATCATCCATTCATTCATTCTTAGGGTTGGTCCATATGTCATACGTATTCACTCAATCTCACAACCTATCCCACGCTCTTAGCATTTGTAATTGCGGTTTTACCATAAGCTTTTCACTATTTAGTAATACAGTTTTTTTTTTAATTTTTAAAAATAACAAATAAGTTTTTGAGTTTATAAAACAGTAACAACCTCTCCCAAGCTCTTAGTATTTGTAATTAGGTTTCAGTTTTTGAAAGAAAAAAAATGTAAGAATTAAGTCTTTGAATTTAAAAAGAAGTAACAATTAGGTCTTTATGGTTTTTTTTACAATCAAAGTTCTATATTTTTTATGAATAATTTAGGTATTTTTTTAATAAAGTAAAATTTATGGCAATTATGCTAAAATTCATGTGTATAATTATAATCTCATTACTCCACTCCAGTCAAAACATGATATCAAAGTGAGAATTAGGGCAGCTCAATACCAAAGTGGTACGTATTTCATACATTCCACAAGAAAAATGAGTTGCACAAAAATGTGAAACTGGCATGATAATTTATTTTTTTGGAAAAGAAGTGACTATAGTTAATAATACAAAATTCAGTATATAAACACGTAATCTATAATAATATTAAAATTATATAAGGTGTTTGTGTTTCTGATTAGTGAATAATTTTCGACGTGATTTTTTTTATAATCGTATATATTGTAGTTATTTAGAATATTCTGCAAATTTTTTAAAATATTCTAAATAATTTATAGCACCAAAAACTAGGTTAAAATATGTTGTTTTCCACAAGTATAAAAAAATTAGTTACGAGTGCAACAATCTATTTTTAAATTAATTTTTGATACTGTAAATTATTCAAATTTTTTAAAAAAATTTACAAAATATTTTAAATAATTATAATATACATAATTATCCAAAAATTATAATAAAAATTATTCACCGAATGAAAACATAACAGAACCCAACTTTCCTCTAGACACTACATAAAAATTCCCAATATATTATAAAATTAAAAAACTAACTTTATTGAGACGTATAAATGAATAATAATTAACGTTTATAAACAAAAGAACGTTTTTTGTCACCATGTACATGGACACTAGCTTGAGACTAGTCATCTACTTTTCGTTTGGGACATTAGGAGGCTAGGTTGGTATTAAATATAGTTAAAGCGTGAAAGGCACTTGCGGGCTCTACTTTATTATTTATTTATTTATTTTTCACTTTGTTTGTGTGGTGAGGGAAAACGACGTGCATTAAATAAGTGGGCTCTTGGAGGGAAGCACTATTATCATTTATTTCCCTTTTTTCACTCCCTGCCACAATAAGTTTGAAGTGACATATTTATTCTCACTCATAGCTAGTGAAACAAGACTCATAAAAATAAAATATAAAGGACTTTCAACTCAAATTTTCCATGGTTATTGTAAACCTGTGCAGGCAAACATATTTAACTAAGAAATAAATAATAATATATAAATCCATAATTACTTTTTTCCATTTGTCGTTAAAAAAACATTGTCATTTAATGTATCATGAATTCCACAGTAAATTTGATCGGATAGATATTTTTATGTTTTATATTAATCATATAATAAATGCATTCAATTCTCCTAAAAAAACAATTAATTTTGTTAAAAATTTAATAAAAGGAAAAGTGATTATTTTATTTATTATTATTATACTTTATGGCATATAAAGCTTGTTAGACGCTTGTGAAAGGCGATATCATAATTGCATTGTCCATTCGTGATAAATAATTATGAGCGACTGTAGTTAGGGGCATTACAAATACTTTTAATTTTTAGTCGTAACAAAATTTATGAAAATATCTGTGACTAATGAAATATTATCATGTATATGTTACAATTAGAAAGTTATAATTTATTATTATTAATTATATTTTTAATTACAAATTTTTTTATTATTATTTATAATAAATTATGACTAAAAGTACGTAGTAACAACTTAAGACTGAATATTCACAAATCATATTTTGTTGTAACTTAAAATAATTTTAATTACAAAAAATTTATGTCATAATTAAAAAGTTGTCATTAAATGATTTTTTCTATTTTGTAGTAAGAAGAAAATCAAATAAAAAGTACCATCTAAGATTATTTTTCTGTTCCTTGGCAATATTTTGTATAAAATCATCACTAAGGCATGACTAATAGAATGAGAGAGATTTTGGAGATGTTATATCTGATGAACAGAATGTGTTCCTTCCAGGAAGATTAATTACAGATAATGCTCTTATTGGATTTGAATGTGTCAATTCTCTTGAAAGAAAGACAAGTGGAAAGGAAGGAAAAATGGCACTCAAACTTGACATGTCAAAGGCCTACAACAGGGTGGAGTGGTCATTCCTCCGTAAAATGTTATTAAAACTGGAATTTCACCATAGCTGGGAGGAAAAAGTCTTTGCCTGCATATCTACTGTGGAGTACTCTGTCATCTTAAACGGTGAAGTTCATGGTTCAATTCACCCTAGTAGGGGTCTCGGACAAGGAGACCCTCTGTCTCCATTCCTATTCTTAATTTGGGTTGAGGGTCTCTCTTCCATGGTTAAGAAAAACTGCTTTGAGGGTACCTTTTCGGGCTTTTTGTGTGGCAGGACAGGTCCTACAATGTCTCATCTCATGTTCGTTGATGATAGTTTGTTCTTTTTCAAAGCTTCGTTGGAACATGGATCAAGTTTTAAAAAGATTCTGTCAGATTATGGGAAGGCATCTGGTCAACAAGTTAACTTTGATAAGTCCACAATTTTTTTCAGTCCAAATACCAATCGTTCAGTGATTAATGGGTTATCTTGGTCATTGCATATTCTGGTGGTAGCATGCCATGAAAAATACTTGGGACTTCCGTGCTTTGCAGGGCATAGTAAAAAAAACTTGTTTAATTCTATTAAGGATAGAATCTAGAAAAAATTATTCAGTTGGAAGTCTAAGTTGTTCTCTATGGGAGGAAGGGAGGTGCTCGTTAAAGCAATTATTTTGTCTATCCCAACTTACACAATGAATCCGTTCAAACTTCCCACATATCTTAATAAGGAAATCCATAGAATGTATGCCCGTTTCTAGTGGGGTGGCAACGGAACAAGAAAAAAAAATGCATTGGTGTACTTGGGATCGTCTCTGTTGGCACAAGAATGATGGAGGACTTAGTTTCAGATTTCTGGCTCTTTTCAATTAAGTTCTTCTAGCTAAACAAGCCTGGAGACTCTATGACTTCCTAGATTTTCTTACAGCCAAGGTAGTTAAAGGTCTGTGTTTTGTTAAGACTTCCTTTCACCATGCTTCTCACAAGACCAACACCTCTTTCATGTGGAAAAGTATTCTGTGGAGCAAAGAACTTTTTGACAAAGGTACGAGATGGTGTGTGGGGAATGGAGAGGTGGTCTTGGTTTATAAGGACAAGTGGATTCCTATTGGAGATGCCTTCATATCTCGTTCCCCTCATTCCTTACAGGAGGATATCAGGGTGGCGGCTATAAGACTACCCTTGGGGGAATGGGATGTTGAGTTGATTCACCAGTCCTTTCTCCAAGATGAAGATGTTGCTATCCCGTCTATACCTTCTGTTTTTCAACATAGACAAGAAAAGTTGGTGTGGCCTTTTGATAAAAATGGCTTCTATAGCATTCGGAGCGGATACTGGTTCGTTGTTCGGGCTATGGGACTTGGTCAGGCCTCCTCCTCGTCAGGAGTGTCTCCTTGGTGGAAAAAGATTTGGGGCCTTAAACTTCTACATAAAGTCAAAATTTTTGGATGGAGAGCATCCTTGGGCTGACTTCCTACTTTAGGAAATCTCAACAATCATGGTATAAACATCGATGCATCTTGTCCTGTTTGTGGGTTTGGAATTGAGTCGACCTGCCATGCTCTTTTGACTTGTAGATCTCTTGATAAAATTAGGAAATTGTTCCCTTTCAAAATCATTGAATACATCTCAGACGACACTGACCCGTACATGTTGTTCTTGGACTGTGCTCATTTTTCTTAAAGCTTATAAAATGGAACAATTACTGATCATTTTATGGAGAATTTGGCAGCGGTGCAATAAGAAGGTGCACGACAATGTATTGCTGAATGAGGATTTAACTGTTAATTGGGTCTTGACCTATCTTAGTAACTACCAAAGTTCCAATTCTGGTAGTAGGACAGGGACCTCTCCACTTAGGAATGAGCCTTCTGATGACTCGGGTTCTTGGGTGCCTCCTCCGACTCGTATTTTAAAATTCAATGTAGACGCTTGTAATGCCCTGAAATCCCTAATGCGGTTTAATGGCTGGATTAGTAGGGCGGGAGGGCCATAACTGTTTAATTATGCTATTAAATGATTATATGCATGTTTATGTGAATTATATTATAATATGATGTTAAATGCATGCATGTGGGTCCACATTTCATTACAGGGGTGTTTTGGTAATTTGGCCCGTTGAGGGTGTAATTGTATATTTGTATGCATGTCGGTGATATATTGTTGAGACCGCATTATAATGTGGGTTTGTTCGAGCTATTCGTCATGAGACGATCTTTGAATAATAATTAGCGGTCTAGTCATAACAGGTTTAAGTTTGGGGCTTGGGATGAGTCTCGGGGTGATTTTAATGATTAGAACATTGTCGGGAATTAAAGGGTAATGGGATATGAATTATTGGTGTTTGAGAATATTGAGAATAGCGGGAATTGGAGAGCATTAATTATGATTAACGAGATTGGTGGGAAATGCCAATTTTGCCCTTGGGAGCCTTTAGAAACCCTTAATTGACCTAGGGGTATTATGGTCTTTTCACCCCTAGGATAGATATATGCCATTGAAGGCTGTGGAAAGGTAGTGAAATAAGAGCATAGTTTGAAGCTTCTCCCGTACCTTTTCTCCTTCTGTTTCCTTTGTGATTTTCTAGCCATTATTGAGGATTCAAGCTTAGGAAGTAAGCCTTGGGAGTTTGGGAGTGTGTTCCACCATTGAAGAGCATCATAAGCTGAGCTTGAGGTAAGTTTCTAGCCATTAAAATCCCTGGTTTGCCCTGTTTTAGTTCTGATTTTCAGTTGGAATTTCTAGGTTGAATGATTGGTTTGTTGGGAGTTTTGGCTAGGGTTCTTGTGGTTGTGATACTTGGGGTATGTGAGGATGGTTTTTGGGTTCATTTGGCATCAAAAATGGGATTTTGAAGCATTGTAATCGGGTTAGAATTGAAGGAGTCGAAGAAGGAGGTTTCAAGGGAGCATCAGTCTGGGGGTAGCGCTACAGCGCCCATCAAAGGGCGCTATAACGCTACACAGGATGTTTTCTGGGCGGTTAGGGGTTCTGAGTATAGCGCTGGGGCGCTAAGGAGCAGCGTTGTAGCGCTACTCTGTTCCTCCATAATCCCGTTTTGAGTGTTTTTAGGGGTTTTTGGCTCGGGGTTTCAATCCTTAAGACCCGGGATCAAATCTACTCACCGTGTAGGCATGTTTCGAGGTCCCGAGAGTGGGGTTTAGGTTAAGAACCTTTCATTGTTGATTTTCATTAATGAAGGTTATAATTGGTTGTGATTAGGTAACCGCTAAGGGACCAAAAGGTTGATCGTTCTCAGGATTCGTTCTTATTATATTTCTCGCTCGAACCAAAGGTAAGAAAACTGCACCCTATGTATATGACATGCATGATTGTTGTTGAGGCATGTTGGTTGATAAATGTGGACATTGATTGCATATTAAATGCTAGCAGATATTGTTTACTTGTGTATGACACTGATTAGTCAGGGACGGCACTGGTCGCGTATCACTGACCTAAGAGTCAGAAACGGCATAAGCGTCTTGAACACATGACCGAATGAAGATTAGATCTAATCGATATCAGCGTTGAATGACTCTAAGGCATTAATGCTAGACCGACCCTAAGGTCGATGAAACCTATAAGCACTTGGCTGGTCTAGGACTAGTTACTCAGAGCCAGGGCCTAAGGCCTAGGTGACTGCTTGTCACATGGCTAGGGAACGGTGTTCCATGATTATGACTCTATGGTCATGAAGTAGGTTATGTTGATGACTAGTCATCATGCACCTAACCTGTTTAAGCTAGTGAAAGGATCACTTATCTTTAAAGCCCTGGTGACCCTATCGTCACATGGCTATTGGGAACTGAGCCCACCTTAGTGACTTTTCCAATTGTCACTCCTCTATTTGGACTGAAAGTCCTGAATGATTATTTTGATCATTGTTGATATTATATCATGCTATATTGTGTTTTCTTGCTGGGCCTTGGCTCATGGGAGCTATGTGGTGCAGGTAAAGGGAAAGAAAAGCTCACTCAACCTTGAGTGGAGAGCTTAGGTGGTGATGTGTACATATCCAGCCGCTTGACCACCACGGCCAAGGAGTTCTCAAAGGAACTAGGGGGTTTACCCTATTTTTGCCGCTTAGGCTGGCGGGTCTGTAAATTTGAAACAGTAATGACTATTTTGAGTTGTAAATAACTTGTAAATGTTTTTTATGGGCCCGTGAACAATTTTATGTATTAAATAAGATATATCATTTCCTTTTGATTGGTTTTCCACCTTAGCTTGTTAACAACACTTAGATGCATATTTTTAACCAAAGGACTCGGGTAGCGAGTCAAATTTCCGGTTCACCGTAACTGTTCTGGGGTAACCAGGACGTTACAACGCTGCTATTTGCTAAGGAAGAAGGGAGGGTTGGCATTGGAGTGGTGTTGCGTGATGGGGTTGGCCAAGTTCATGGATCAACTGTTTGGTCCTATATATACAACCACATATACCCCCTAGATTCTAGAAGACAGCTATTTTACATGGTTGTCGCCTAGGAGCTCAGCTGGGCTACACTCATATCATTGTTGAATCTAATTGCCAAACCATTGTGAACAAGATCCAAAAGAAGGCTCATGGTGACTCTTCGCTTGGATGGATTATCCAAGATATTCTTGTTGTAATGGCTAGCTTTTCCTTTTGTATTGTTCAGTTATGTAATAGGAGGACCGATGAGGTCGCCCATCTTATTGCTAAACATGTTGTATCTACCCATAAGAATATTGTTTGGTGACCTAGTTATCCTGACCATGTGAGGCACCTCATTCTGACCGAAGCCAGTCATTAATGATATTTGTTCCTCGCACTCTTTCGTGAGATTGGGGTATCCATACTGGATGGCATTCTCTGGTTTTAACGAGATCATGGTCTTTAAAAAAAATATATTATTTTTGAGCATTCAGTAAGTACATATAAGCACAAAAGAACATATGCTGTAATAAAACCCTATAAAGATGGGATTCATATTCGTTTGTGAATTGTGAGTAACCTAGCTATATATGAGGAGTACTACTATGTCGAGAAACATCAATATTTAATGCGTACGTGTAGTAGTGAGTTTTATGGATTCACGAGAAACAAAATAAAATGCGTTTTTAGTATTGTAATATTTTTTTTTCACCAAGTATTAAATAGTACATTAATAAATAAAGTTCCCAGTTTTGATGATAATCCTAAATCCATGCTGGAAACAAGATTTCCGGGTACGTACTGATAGGTATTCTTACGTGGAAATATACAATACCAAAAGATGTCTATGTTGATCATGCTTTTATGGCAACACTCAAGAGGCAGAGCTTCCTAATTATAAGTCTTTTTACTTCACATTATAAGCTTTGCTTCATGTGGATAGGTCCATCATCTGTCATCATTACATTTTAGCGAAACTTCTTTTTTTTTTCTTTTTTTCTTTTTCTCAAAATTAAATAAATAAAACATATATATCTTTTACAATATGTGGACGAACTATCATTTATGCTGTCTCATCCTAGCCTTACCCTTACGTACGCTTACCCTGACCCTTCCCTCAACTCATCATCAATAATTTTAAAAAGCATAATTAAAAGGTGGCCCATGCAGGTCTCGAACCTGCGACCTTCGCGTTATTAGCACGACGCTCTAACCAGCTGAGCTAATAGGCCACGATGTGATGCTGGAAGATATTTAAGTAGATAAAGTAATTAAAGTATAACAAATGAAAAAGATAGTCAATATAAATAAACACGTCCGGAGAAACTAGTAGCAAGATAATTGCGAGTGATATGATCAGGAGAGCATGAAGGGTGGACATGAGCCCCGGGCAAGCTCCTCCTGCGCCGCTTGCAAGTTCTTGAAGCGAAGATGCACCCCAACATGCATCTTCGCGCCCTATTTTCGGTCCGACGAGCCTAAGAAGTTCGCCAAAGTACACAAAGTGTTTGGAGCTAGCAATGTGAGCAAGATCCTGATCGAAGTCCCTGAGGAGCAGCGTGAGGACACCGTCAATTCTCTCGCGTATGAGGCCGAGGCAAGGCTACGGGACCCCGTTTACGGTTGCATTGGCGCCATAGCTTTGCTCCAAAGAAAGATGGCCGAGCTCCAGCATGATCTAGCCTTTGCCAGAGCTCGTCTAGCTCGCTTTGCAGCCCATTCTTCTTCCTCCTCCTCCTCCTCCTCCTCATCCTATTCTTCTTCCTCTTCCTCCTTTTCTTATGGTGCTATTTTGGATGGCAGGCTTATTACCGAGGCTGCTGCTTTTAGTGGTCTCCCTTCTGCTAATTGCGCTGGATTGAGTAGTGGTCTTATAACTACTGATCATCAAGCTTTAAATAGCCAAAGTTCGTTTGAATTTTGCCAGAATAATTCAGTTTATCATGATTTCAGCTTTGTCCCGTATATACTATAATGAGTTTGTGACATATATATAATATGAATCATGATCATCTTCAATTATCTATATATATAGTTTTATATGTGGATGAATATTGGTGTTTTGGGATTTGTTTTGTCAGAATTTAACGGGAGTAGTTAAATTTCAAGTTCCACAACATGAACAGTGACATGATTAATGTAGCTAGGTGCTAAATTGATTAAGATTTCTATAATATTTCGAGTGCTTTTGGAGAATTAATCGAATAATCCCTTCCCTTTCATTTTTTCTGGCCATCACAAGTTGGGTAGGGAACAAAGACAGTTTGAGTTGCCATTATTTACTTATTTTAATTAGTTCACTGCTTTTCCAAGTACAACAGAAGTTTGTGGGAACCAACCAATTGACGCCATTATTCGAGGTAAGGAAGAAAAACAATAGCCATGATTTTAGAAGCCCCACAATAATAGGCCTTTCTTTTAGCTTTATTTGCTGCAGTGAGAATCCAAAGATTTACTTGCATCTCATTAAGACTAGAGAGAACAGTTCCCGTGAATGCCCACGAATACTTCTTACACACTTCCAGAATGTTCAATGATTTGATTTTCGATAGCACCCCCCCTTCTGTCACCAAGCCCATAACATAACAGAGCTTTTTTCTTTTTTATGTAAGCCGATAATATCCAGAACTAGTTTGATTACATCATTTGAAGTGAAGAAAATGGATTTTCTTCACCATTACAAATGGGGTTATCCTATGAGAACTCAACCATAACAACCCACTTTAAATAATGGAAGGCCTAAAATTGTCCAATAATAACTGCGGGAGAAGTAAATATTAGGATAATGTGAGTTATTCCAAGTTACTTGATCCAACTTTGCCTTTTATAAAGCTGATCGGAATAGCTGTACTTCCAAGTCTTTGGATAAAAAAACACTGTGCTCTGTTTCTCCATTTAAAGATGGAATCGTATCCTGTCGAGTTCGCATATATCTGCCATAAAAAAATAAACAATTTACCAACACAAAGGAATAGCTTGCTTTCTTCCAATTAGAATGACGACATTATAAAAGCAATTATGCAGTGTTGAACTTGGAAAACCAACTAATTTATAGTGGATAAGGTGATTTTGAAGAGATCACATTATACTTTCTGTCAAGAATTCAACAGGTGCAAGATACGTGTTACCAAAACAAAAAAATATGTACATAACGACATTGCAACAATTGATTTGAACTTTAATAAACTCGGACTTTGCAAGCCTGGGAGATGTGTAATTTAACTACATAAATCCAACGTGGACTCCACAGATTTCCAGAATTAAACTTCCTTTATGAACATTGATTTCTTCCCATGTCAGCAAATTACTTCTTCCCTGATTAAAGTATATGCAAAGACCAAAAAAGGGTTACGATTAGACCATAGTTCTAAACAATTTTCAAGCACTATCATTTAGTCCGCACAAAATAAAGTAATGGCAATAGAAATATTAGCAAAGAGCAGCCGAAAAATTATGTTCTCTTTCTAATATTCTCTGGATATGCCTATATGAGAGATTGCCAACATTATCCAACATGCTCTAGAAGCTGATCACTGAAAATAATATTATTAAGCCATGTACGCCAAGACGTAATAGATGATTATCACAAACATTAGCAGTATAGTAAGCGGAGAAAAGTTTCATGTAATAAACAATTACGATTTATGAACAATGCTACAGGACACAAGGTCAACAAATCACAAACATTAGGTAATATCAACACCAACATTAAATCATAACCCGCAATTTCTACTCATTGATCTCAAAGCTTATTTACCACTTTGGAAGCTTAATCTCGTAATCAAATGCCGAGGAAACGCCAAAAAACATTCATGAAGGCAGCTCCTTACTTAACTCAAACCTGGCTACACTCGGGTAGAATGATCAAAACCCAGCTCAAGCTTCTACCCAAAATACTAAACCAATCACAAACAACGCAACTCTCTACCTCAGGTATCATTTGGTTTAATTTAACTACTTGCTGTGATCAAACCTAAGCTGTTTTAGTTATCTTAGAAGCAAAAACCAAAAATGGACTCATGCCATATTGGGAGCTGAACTAGAGGTTACCCTGGATCCAAAACTACCATGGGTCCAAAATGCTGCATAGCATGGATTATTTGTACAAAATCAACCTAAAATTCAACGCACCTAATCAAATCTGCTCGCCTGCACATGAGCCTAAACCTGATATATTATAAACAGAGGAGTGCACCTATTTCCACAAGTTTGTTTAAACAAAAGTAAACTTGATTCCCAGTAAGCTAGCAAAAGGTGCCAACAACGTAGATAAATCAATTTCATGACTGTTAAAGCATATAATATTTTATGCTTAAAAAATTCATGAACAATAATCACTCCAATCCAATCCAATTAAAATGTACTCATATCATCAAAGCAACCATTCCAACTACCAATTCAAATCAAATGTATAATTCTTCGTGATTTCGATATTGAATTGTGAAATTTACCGGAACCAGGGGCGTACTTGGCTCGTTTCATCTTCTCTAGCTCTAATTGAGCGTCCATGAACATGTTCAGCCTCTGTGATTCGAGCTCCTTAGCAAACTCCATTCTCTCCTTCTCCAGCTCCATCATCTTCTGCTGTTTCGAGCTCTCGATCCTCTCGTAAATCTCCCCGAATTTCAAAATCGCCCGGGCCAATTCCCTACACGCAGCCCCATCCGATAAATCCACCGCCTCCATTCGATGCTTCCTCATCACCACTCTAGTCCCGTTAAACCCTCCGCCATCACCGTCATCCTCCTCCACGTTATCATCATTCTCCGGCGAACTATCCGGCGATCTAGCGAGATAGGCCGGGGGCTTTGGGCCAGGCCTTGAAGTGGTAGGCTTAGCGGACTTGATCGTTAAGGTAACGGTGGTAGGTTTCTTGTTAGTAGAACCGATGAGGAAATCGAGGCGCGGATAGAAGGCCCAAGCCGAGGGAAGAGGCTTAGACTTCTCGAGCTTGTATTTCTTCTTCAAGGTGTCGACTCGGTTCTTGCACTGGACGTCCGTCTTGTACGGCTTGAGTCCGTTATCCCGGCCGTTGACGGCTTCGGCGACCTCTTTCCAGTCCTTCTGACGGAGATTGCCGCGGTTCAGCTGCAGGTAACGGTCACCCCAGGCCTCGATTAGAGTCTCGGTCGCTCCCTCGCTCCAACAATCTTCACGGCCACCGGCGTGGGGCCGAGTCGCCGTCGTTTTTCCGGGCCGGTCCATGAATTGAAATCGGGCCGGGTCGGGTGGTGGTTATTATGGTTGACCGGAAGAAAGTGGAGAGAGAATGTGAAAGTGAGGGGGAAATGAGTTAGAGATAGAAAGGTGAGGATGGAGGGTAAAGGATCGGATTCGGGACGAAAGAGAAAATGTTGGCCGTGCATTGTGACCGGCGGTGACGTCATCTACCGTATTGTGGTTGGACGGAACCACTCACACACTAATACTTTAGTCCAACGAACTAACACCAAGTCTAATAATGTCCTTTTTCTTGAGTTTGGAAATAGTTTCATCTAGATTTTGTCTTTTTTTTTTTCACTCTCTTTGTAAACACCATAATCATAGGGATTGATGATTTTTTTTTTAATTTCTCTTTATTGAAGAATAGCACAATCGCAGCCAACAAAAAAAACACAAACAAAGTAACTTAGTAACTAGTGATGCACATTGTTTCCATTGTGATGACCTTGAGAAGAGTACAGGAATAATTTTTAATTTCTCAATCTTAAACGGGGCTTAGGCCGTGATGAGACCTAGTGTAAATTATTATATATTTTTTTAATATTATATATATTTTATAGTCTTTTTTTATGTATTATTATAGTATGTTAGTAACTTTTTTAATATTTTAAATTTTATTTGATAATGTGTTTAGCATTTTAAATCATAAATATTGTACAATATTTTAATTTACATATAATTTTCTATTTTTATTTTAAAATTTTAATCTAAAATTATTTTTTAAATAAATGGGTTCCATGTGAGGGTTCCCCACCCCGTCCCCGACGAGGAATAAACAGGGATGAGGAGTAAAACTATATTGAATATTTACATTGTCTTATATTTGTGTTAGACTCATAAAATTTATCTTATTGAACTCAAGTTTAATAATTGGGTATTCATTATTTGCAATTATATATCTGTATTAAGCATAAATTTAGTTTTTTCAGCAAAAAAATATGAATTTTTGGTGTGAAAATAGATTCAGCTCGAGGTTGAAGACGACCTGCATAATGCAATTTTTAACAGTGATCAAATTACACTAAGCGACCTTATCTGATTCATGGGGTCACTTATGGTTGTTTAGGGTTGCTTTGTGTTTTAAAACAAACTTGAATGAATTTAAAGTAAATATAAGCTAATTGCTATGATATTCTTATTTTATACTTGTTAATTATATAACATTTAACTTTATGACAGATATGGATTGTGCATTTATTTGCATTGGCTATAATGGATAGCACTACCTGAAGACATGACTAAAGGAAGAACAAGAATCAACCACATACCTTCCCAATGTGAAGTTTCTAAGAGACAATATAATTGTGGGGCATGTGGGCAATTAGGACATAATGCAGGCTGGCAGGCGAGACCCTCTAAGGGTGTTGTACTCACCCGCTCGGTGAAGACCATGAACCCAGTGTCTGGTAAAGCACCTGGGCCGGCATAGGCGGCTATATGTTTAATCGATTATGTGTGTAAGTTGTTTATTACTGAATTGACTTGTAATATGTTATGTGTTGATTTTTCTTGCTGGGCCTCGGCTCACAGGTGCTCTATGGTGAAGGTAAGGGCAAGGGAAAGGTCGATCAACCATGAGTTTGAGAGAGTGGAGCGGCGTGTACATGTTCGCCCTACCTGGCTGCCACGGTCGGGGTTGTTTTGCGGGATGTGCTGTGAATAGTTGGTTTTGTCGCTTAGATCGACTGTAACTAAACTTTTGAGTTGTAATACATTTTTAAAACAGTATTTTAGGATCCCAATGTATAACTATCATGACTTTAATGAATTTCCAAATCTTTTATAGTTAACACTCATCAATTGAGTCTTTATTTTGATTCAACCATATTTTTTAATCTAAAACCTTGATTAGTGAGTTAATGGCACACTTATAAATTACATGGTAACGACTCTAAGGTAGTAGGGCGAGATAGTGGTGGTCGAGCAGGCCGCATATGTACAACCTGCCCCTGAAGCTCTCCAATTCATGGTAGGTTAAACTTTTCTTTTTCTTTACTTGCACCACTTAGCACCCGTGAGCCAAGGCTCAGCAAGAAAACATAATCATGCTCATAAGCAGTAAATCATCAGATCACAAAATCATAATTAGCATACCTAGCAATAATAATCATACTCGTGCATGCATTCAATCCAGATAAGTGACTATATAGCCACACCAGGGTCAATTGCCCTATTTTCCAAATAAGTGACTATAGGGCCACACCAGGCCCATTGCCTTGTCCATTGTATAACTAGCCTTAGGGATGGCCAAGCGTACCTGACGCTTTATACTTCAGGCGGCCATAGGGTCGTTCAAGTGTATACCACGCTTCCAAGTTAGCTTAACCACATTGGCTGGCGTTCATCACACTATTGCCACCCTTGACTCATAAGTCGAGCCTTTAAACCCTCGTTACAAACCGAGCCTTATAAACCCTCGAATTATAAGTCGAACCTTGTAAACCCTCGACTTATAAGCCGAGACTTTTAACCAGATATACCCTCAAATAATAAGCTGAGCTTTTAATCATATACAATAGATAAATCCTCGACTTATAAGCCGAGCTTTTCAGTCGAATATAATCGATAAACTCTCGACTTATAAGCATACCCTTTCAATCATATATGACAGATAACGACATCAGCTTACGTTCAACACGTTGTTGCCGCCCTCGACTTACAAGCTGAGTCTTTCATTCAGATATGGCAGATAACAACATCGACCTGCATTCAACACGCTGTTGCTGCCCTCGACTTATAAGCCGAGCCTCTTAATCATAAATGTCAGATGGACAGTCATCATTTAACACATGTATGCATAGCGCAATCAACATTTTTAACAAAATATTCTAAGCACGATTACAACCATGTTCGATAGCCAGGGCTCAAGCCCTAACTAACCACAATCTAAGTGTAGTTTTCTTACCTTCAGGTCCTGGATGAATAGCGTGTGACGACCCTGAGTACATTCCTTTCCTCCCGAGCCTAACGATTCACCCTAGTCACAACCATAACAAGGAAAAACTATTAAGAAACTAATTAATAAAGGCTTCTGAACTGAGTCCTAGCCTGGGAGACCCTAAATTCTACTAACTCGGGTAGTAGAACCATTCTCGAGTCCTTAGGTTTGGGTTTCAATAACCCAAAACCTAATTTCTAATTTTTCCCCAATTAGAGTCACGACGCCCCCCACTAAGGGATGCGACGCTCCACAAGTCAAAGAGCCTCGAGCCCAAAAGCACAGGGCACGCGCTGCAGCGCAACCCACCTAGGGTCGTGGCGCTAAGGTGGTTCAAGGCATCTCCCTGTCTCGTTGGGTTCATGAGGGTTGCGATGCTCCAAGGACAACGTCGCGGTGCGACCCTGCGAACCTAGAAAACCAACGATTTTAGGAATCGCAAACCTATCCAAAATCGTTCCAAAGCACGATTTTAACCAGTTTCAACCATAATAATGGTCCCAATAACTTAGAAATACAGTAAAAAAAAATCCTAAAATTCAACTGAAAATCAAAATTCAATAAAACTTCAAAACTTCAAAAAACCAAACTAAGAACTCAAAGACATATAATTACCTCAGCTAAACACGTTTCCCAAGTGATTACTAAGTTCTCAAGCTTCCAAAATCTGCCTAGAACAACTTCAATTCCTTGGAAAACTTGCTTCCAAGCTCTAGGATCAAGAATTCTAGAGCTTTTCTGTAATGCCCCGGATTCCCTATTATGGTTAACGGCTGGATTAGTAGGCCGGGAGGGCCATAATTGTTTAATTATGCCATTAAACGTGTTTATGTATGTTTATGAGAATTATATTATAATATAATGTTAATTGTATGCATGCCGATGATATATGTTGAGACCACATTATGATGTGGGTTCCTTCGAGCTGCTCGACATGAGACGATCGTAGATTATTAATTAGCAGCTTAGTCACAACAAGTTTAAGTGTCGGGACTTGGTTTGAGTCTCGGGGTGTTTTTGATGGTAAGAGCGTTACCGGGAGATAAAGGGTAACGGGATTTGAATTATTGGTGTTTGAGATTATTGAGAATAACGGGAATTGGAGAGCGTTAATTATGATTGACGAGTTAGGAGGAAAGTACCAAAAATACCCTTGGGAGTCTTTAGAAACCATTAATTGACCTAGGGGTAAAATGGTCATTTCACCCCTAGGATAGATATAACCTTATTTAGCTGAAAAAGGTGATGGAAAAACAGAGTATGTTTTAGAGTTCTCCCGTACCTCCTTTCTCTCACTGTTCTTTGTGGTTTTTGAGCCAACTTTGAGGATTCTAGCTTGGGAAGCAAGCCTTGGGAGTTTGGGAGTGTGTTCCACTAGTGAAGGCCATCATAAGCCGAGCTTTGGGTAAGTTTCTAACCATAGTTTCTCTGGTTTGCTCTGTTTTGGTTTTATTTTGCAGCTGAAATGTTTAGGGTGAATTCATGGTTTTTGTTGGGAGTTTTGGCTAGGGTTCCCATGCTTGTGATGTTTGGGATGTGTTGGGATGGTTTTTGGGTTCATTTGGCATCAAGAATAGGCTTTGGAAGCTTGGGAATCGAGTTAGAATCGAAGGAGATGAAGAAGGTCGGTTCAGGGGTGTTCTGGGCTGGAGGTAGCGCTACAACGCCCACCCTAGGGCGCTATAGCGCTCCTCAGGAGGGTTTCTGGCACTTGGGCGGTTCTGAGTTGAGCGCTGTGGCGCTAGGGGTTGAGCGCTGTAGCGCTACCCTGTTCCTTCCAAACCCCGTTTTGAGTGTTTTTAAGGGTTTTTGACTTGGGGTTTCAATCCTTAAGGCCCGGGATCGATTCTACTCACCGTGTGGGCATGTTTCGAGGTCCCGAGGGTGGTGCTTAGGTTAAGACCCTATTATTGTGGATTCTCATTAATGGAGGTTATAATTGGTTGTGATTAGGTAACCGCTAAAGGACCAAAAAGTCGATCGTTCTCAGGGTTGTTCTTTTGTTCGTTCTTGCTCGAACCAGAGGTAAGAAAACTGCACCCCATATGTGACATGCATGGTTATGATTGATGCATGTTGAATGTTTAAATGTAAACATTAATAGCATAATGAATGCTTGGCAATCTTGCCCATTTTCATATGATTATTGTTGAGGCATGCTGGATGATTAAATGTGATGCATGTGATGCACGAGAAACATGTGATTAGGGCATGCCATGAATGATGAGGATGAGATTAATCAGAGCTTGAGTCTCTGCGTTTGTGCATGATCATAATTATGCTAGAACTGTTTAGTAAGCATGCTGAATGCCCTATTCTGGGATAGTTGGCATATGATCCACATTGATAGCATTGCTTACCTGTGCATGGTACTGACTAATTAGTCAGAATGGTCTTAGCGTGTATCGCGCAAGCCATCAAAGATGAGGTCTATTTGACTATCAGCATTGAATGACTCAAAGAGCATTAATGCCAGACCGACCCCGAGGGTCGATGAATGAAATAAGCGCTTGGAGGCCAGTGGCTTACTCAGCAGCCACTCTCCCATTTGAATTAGTGACGTGCTTGTCAGTCACTCAGTATGGTTTACCATAACCTATTGAAGGTTAGAGGCTTACCCAACAACCACCCTTCCATTTGAATTAGTGACTTGCATGGCAGTCACTCAGTATGGTTACCAGAACCTATTGAAGGCTAGAGGCTTACCCAACAGTCACCCTTCCATTTGAATTAGTGACTCGCTTGTCGGTCACTCAGCATGGTTTATCGGAACCTCAAGTGTTGCGACACTCATTTGATGAATATTATAAGCGCTTGAAGGCTAGTGGCTTACCTAGCAGCCACTCTTCCATTTAGTTAGTGACTTGTTTGGTAGTCACTCATCTAATTAGGATTGACTGGATAGTCCTCCGATCAGAAGGCCAAGATTTCTTATCCTGGATACCCCAGCATCTGTTTGAATACATTTGCATGCTGAATAGAGCTATGAATGCTAGGCATGCCAGATATGATTTGAAACTATGATATGACTGCTTATGAGCATATGAGTTTTCTTGCTGGGCTTCGGCTCACGGGTGCTTTGTGGTGCAGGTAAAGGCAAAAGAAAGCTGGGCCATCCTTGAGTTGGAGAGCTTAGGTGATGACATGTACATATGCAGCTGCTCGACCAATACTTTGGCGAGGTTTGAAAGTGGAACTAGGGCTGAACCCTGTTTTGCCGCTTAGAACGGCCTGTTGTAAACACTTTCTTGTAATAAACTCTGGAATTATATTTTTGGGATCCCAATGTATACAGTAAACGTTCTAGTGAAACGTTATATCTTAACCAAAGTTTTAACCCCTAAACCGCTAATCACACTTAGTTACACGTTTATGGCCAAATGACTCGATTAGCGAGTTTAGCACTGTTTGCAATGTGCACTATAGCGGTCCCTGGAGTTGGGGCGTTACATTTTCCTCATAGTGTAAAAGACTAGAGAGAGAGAGTAAATGAGAGGAGAGAAAGAGAGAGAGTGCTCTATTTTTTTTTTCTTCTTCTTTCTGAGATGATACACTCAGCTGAATATATCAGCCTAATGGTCCAAAAGACCAAAATGCCATAAGGCAAAACTTCCCTCTCAAAGCCCACTAAGGGAAAAATCGTCATTTGGCTCCCTAATCCCACATTACTCAAAATTCCTAGATAATTTTGCTAAACTCGGAATATCACTATTTTTTCCAAAATACGACTCATACTCCAATGAGTCCCAGTAATTCACCTAATTACCGAAATATCCCTTGGCTTACTCCAAGTCGACTATAAATCTATCGTTGTGACTAAACCGCTATTTTACTTAAAAGGACCGACTCCTGCTGAATAACTCAAATATATTCACATAATAATGTGGTCTCAATCATATAATATCATTTAATCACAATTATACTCTTAGCGGTCGAAATTACAAATATGCCTATTTAAATAAAAACGGATCTGTTTCGCACATTTAATACACTTAGGGGCTGGTTGTTAAAACTTTTGCTATTAACTTTCGAGCTTCATAAAAGCTATTCTACGAGAAGCACCATTTTATAGATTCATAGAAAAGAGCTTTTTGAACTAAAAATCACTTTTGTACCATATATCCAAACATTTATGTGAAAGTCCTTTTAAACATCAAAAGTAAAAAAAAAATGTCTAAAAACATTTTTGGGAAGTGTTCCCAACTAGAGCCTTAAACATGCTTAATCAATTATATAATTATATAACTCATGCAATTCACATAATCACATAAATATTCAATTAATTTACATATAAATACATAATATTCTAATAATGTCATTCTGACTCCTTAATCAAGACAATAAGCCTTATTAGGAATTTTGAGACATTAAAGTTATACTCATTCAACCTCAACTTGTAAGAAAAATATTAGCTATACATACTTGGGTAAAACACATGCAAAACATGTGCTACATTTTATTTTTATTCATTTATTGAACGAAAACAACAATTCACTTCTATTTGTTTAGATTTTATTTGCATAACGCTTGATACCTTTTATATTAGAATAGATAGGATTCCCCCCTTAGGACTATTACCACTTGCGATTCCTGCCCCCTGAATTTTTCACGTTATTAAAAATTCTCTCAAACTATGCATCATTATTGAATATGAAACTTCGTTACTTTATGGGTGATGTGGCTGACAGAAGGCTGATTTGACAATTTGGGCACTGACGTGAGTACCACATGTATAGTTAAATAAAAGAATAAAAACTTATAAATATTTTTTACTTTTTTTTTATAAAAATAAAAAAATTATATATTTTTTTTACCTTTTTTTCCTTATTTTTATAAAAATATTGTTTACTTCTTTTTATTTAAATATTAAAAATTAAAAAATCATATACATTAGCAACTTAAATAGTATTTTATTTGTACTATTTGCTTTAGTTTTATTTGCATTTACAATAAATTTCTTGTTTGATTAATTATGCTTCAATTTTTTTTCCTCAAAGAAGGTGAATTTTAAAAATTAAACAAATAAAAAAAAATATATTATATGAATTGGAGTAGAAAAGTATGATTATAATAAAATTGTAAATTAATAAATATTGTATGATTATAATATGACCCCAACCACCACTACCTAATAATTTACAATTTTCTTTCTTCTTGTTATCCAAAAAACAGGCACGGATGACGTGGCAGACGATTTTGAACACGTGGCTGACACCTGGCAGAGTTATGTTAGAGTATCAACCAGTAAGACATTACGGGTGCGGCAGTTGAATTTTTCTCACGACCAGCATGGTCGTACATTCCGCATATTTCAAGATAATCTTGTAGAGATCATAATCAATTCCGAGATTATCTCCAATGATTCCTGATTATCCGATTAATTAGGAGAGAATATCTGTAACAAATTCATGTAATCCTCCTTGAGCCTATAAATAGAGAAAGATAGCTCAAGGGAGGGACTTTTGGCTTTTGTTTAATTGAAATTACATACTTACGAGAGAATTGGAGCTATTATATTACGATTATACTGTTTATCTATCCCAGGTTTGTGAAACTCGGAGAACCCTAATTCTTTGATCACCCCTTTGAGATCTCATATCAATAATAGCTTAAGTGGACGTAGGTCATTACCAGTTCTTGGGGCCGAACCACTATAATTTCTTATGTCTTTTAATGTTTTTGTCTTTATATTCATTCCAACACATCTATCCACATCAAGTTTTTTGACTCCGTGTCAGTTGACGAAAACAAGGGTCAACACTTCTTTTTTCTTAGAGGAATATCACTTTCTACTCGCCGCATCATCATTTTCTACTTTAATTCATAAAACTAAGGCAAATAGTACAAATAAAATACTATTAAAGTTACTATTGTCTATGATTTTTTAATTTTTAAATCAAAAGAAGTAAAAAATATTTTTATAACAAAAAGGGAAAAAAGTAAAATATTATGTAATTATTTTTATTATATATTTTATTTTAATTTTTAATTAATTATTCACGTGGCAATGCCATGTCAGTGCCCAAACGGCCAAATCAATCTTCTATCAGCCACGTTACTCAGAAACTAACAAAAGTCTCATATTCGGTAACAATGCATAGTTTGGAGAAATTTTTAATAACGTGAAAAATTTAGGGGACACGAATTGCAAGTGGTAATAGTTTGAGGGGGAAAATAGGATTTCTTCTTCAAGTGATAATAATATGATTTATGGTTTTTTTTAATTTTAATTAAACACTTTGTATTATATTAAAAAGTGCCTATAAATTTCAATTAAATAAATATTCAAAATATATGATCATAACCTTAATATTTTAATTATTTTTCTCAAGATATTTTAAATCTACTAAATAGTATACATAGGTATATAATCAATAATATAATATAAACAATGAGAAAGAATTTAGTTTAGATATTTTAAGTAAAGTAATTTTTTAAAATAATTAATTAATTGTTGTAACGATGTTAATTTTAACGGAAAAATAACAAAATTCTTTCAACCAAAAAAAGTTTGCCAGATGCACATATTTTTATATATAAAGAAATATATATATATATATATATAATTAGTTATAATAAACGTATGTATAACTAATAAATAATATATATTTTTATTTAAAATAATAGATATTTATTAATTTGATTAATAACGTTACAAAATTAATAATTATTATAAATATTTATTATAATTACTATATTTATTTCAGATATTTTTTTCTTTAATTAATTAATAACCATAAACTAAAAAAAATATGAAAAATGAGTAAATAAAAAAAGTAATTTGAACAAAAAATAGAGTATTATATCACCTCTTTGGGGCCTAGTTATATATATATTTATATAGAATTCATTTTTGCATAACAGGAAAAATTGCAGATAGTACTATAAATTTAAAAACTTTGAAAAATACAAAAAACTTGAATAACCGTTTGTAATAATTCTATTAGTGATTGTTACAATTATTTATTTAGTCGGTAAATATTATTTATGAAATTGTATATGATTATGAAGTTGTAAACTTTAGTCACAAAAAACTCTATTATTACAAATTTATAAACTTCATTTACATAAACTATATTTTTGTAATTTTTTCTTCCATACTTTTAGTATTTTTTTTTTATCAAATCTTAGTATTTTTGTAAACTTCCCAAGAACAAATTGCTGAGGTAATTAAACTATATACCAACATTTTTTTTTTGAAAAATATATACCAACATAATTAGACTAAGTAAACTTGGTCACTATGATCAAACAATAATAGTTTGCACACAATAATATGACATTTGTTTCTGAATGGGACTTCATCAGTTGACACCTTAATTGTAAATATATATTGTAAAAATGATTTTATATATATATATACATATGATAATTTTTCTAGAAGTAAATACAATATAACCATTTTTTTTCTTCATTATTACTCCAATCCGATTCAGTTTGTTTAGCACAAAGACGACCTCCATCCACCTACCATCTCTGTTCTCCTTCCCATTCTCTTGCCAAATAATGAATTTTAGGCTTTTCCAAACCTTACCAATCTTCCAAAAATTTATCCTGCAACAGTGTTAGGTACATGCTCGTTGTTTTTCCACCAACTTAATAAAATCATGAATGTGAGTGATTTAAATGTAAATACAAGAAAACTAACGTCAAATGACTTCTGTGTTCCAAAGAAGATATAATGATTATTAGTAAACTCGAACAAATCTTTGAGAATTCGTTGTTTCAACATTTTTTTTCATTATCTTGGAACTTCATCAATGCCTGACGCATCTCAAGTTTTCTTTCTCTCATTTCCTGCAAAACCAACCTTGCCTCATCCTTCCTATTCAACTTAAGCAAACGAATAGCCAAACACCCGAAACTCTCCTTATCTAGCCACAAGTCCTTCCCGCAATAAGTCCTCACAAACTTAATCGCTTGGTCATAATAACCTAAGCTCAACAATGCATCGATCACATATAGGCGAGTTGATAATAGCATAGGAACTCCATCATCCTCCACCCTCCTCAGAATCACCAAAGCCCCTTCCACCTTTCCCGCCCTACATGCACCTAACACTAGGGCATCATAGGTCCGTCCATTTGCCTTCATCTTTTGCTCCTCCATCCTTGTTAGCACCACCGCCAAAGCACTTAAATCTCCAACGATACAGTGTGTCATCAAGATGTAATTATAGATCGTTGAATCTGGAGCAACCCTAAGACTCCTCATCAAATCCACCACGCGCCATGCCTCGTCAATTTTGTTACTCCTTGCGAGCACTTTGACTATAGGATAAAAGCTACATGCATTCAAGTTGCAATCTACACGAGCCATGGAGTCAATCACATGCAAAGATTCCTCAATCTTTCCCAACTTGCATAAACGTAATATGAGTGCATTGAAGGCACTGTTTCGAGTTTGGCACTTGTCGAGATGAGTTAATGTCAAAATTAGATTATCGAGCACAAGGAGGGAGGCCTCATTTTCGGTGATGAAATTGAAGGTGTTGGTGGTGTTGTAGCAGCAATCTTTCATGCGTTTGTTGAGGAGTTGTCGAACAGTATTAAAGTCCCCAGAGCTACCAGCATCATTAACTAGCTCATCGTAATAGGCTGCTGTTGGCTTGTCAAGAAATTGGCAATTAAAAATCGACAACGTGGAGAAGCGATTGGTAATGATTAAAGCCTGTTGAAAATGAATGGCCTTAATTGACGCTCTGTGGAACAAAGACTTGATCATTGGGAAAGAGATTGAAAGAATACTGTGATATGAGCTGCAAAAAAGATGAGCAAAATTTGATAATACACTTAATGATTTCTAATCTAAGTAACCCAACAATGTAGAAATGAGAGAGAAATTAGAACATGAAAATGAAATCAAACGCAAAAACTAAATATATAAATAAACAATAATGAGAATAAATGTCTGAATTTAATTTAATTTAATTAAAAAAAATATATAAAAAAACCCTTAAACCCTAAACCCTCATAGATCCTGTCGCCGCTGCCAGCTGAATATCCAACCTAATGGCCAGCGAATTAAACCTCAAAACAGTTTCTTCTTCTTCAGTTAATATCTATTGACACTAAGGTACAAAAATGGACATAGAAATATCCCATATTTAAAATCCATAATCTTCAAAGAAAATCTTTACTAATTTTAAAGAATTGTTAAATCAAGATAGTCTCCCTCATTGATGAGCCAAGGTTCGTAATAATGCTAGCTTTATTGGAATATAAGACCTAAAGAGCCTATTGATCGCTAAAACAAAAACTAAAATAAAAAAAAAATACCTGGGAGAGGAAGAAAAAGCAGATAGCTCGTTGGAAATGTGATCAGAAACGGCGATGATGAAGGTTGTAGATTGAACTAGAGCAAATCAAATTAGTTCAAACTTCTAATCCTGCTAAGTGGTAAGTGCCCATGTGAGAATACCCAGGGCCTGGTTTTTGATGTTGACTTCCAATGAATAGTTGGCAAAATGAAAATACCAAATTTGAAGAATTGGTCTACTTATATTCCTCACTGAAGCCCTAGCCGCCAGAGCCCTCTCTTCTTCTTCGATGTTTCTTCTCTCGGCAGGAGTGCCTGGCGCCGCCTCTGTTATGTGCCTGCTCCAGTCTGGCCGAGAGAGGACGACAATGGTGGCGGCGAGTTTGTAGAACGGTGCGGGGGTTGTTGCACGGCTTTGGCTCCTCTTTCTGGCAACGTTTAGGAGGTCTGATTGGTGGTCGACGACGGCGGTGGGGACTGGTTTTCCGTCGGATCTGCGAGTTCTGGCGGCGCGAGGGGGTGCTCTGCCACCTTGGCTCCGATTAGGGTGGGCGTCAGGTGGTGTGGGGCTTCGCGGTTGCTGGTTTTTGGTCAGATCTGGTGGCGGTCCCGTGCTCTCTTTGGCAATGGTGGACGTGGGGTTCGAGTGGAGGGTGCGAGAGATTGGGTGGTGTTGCAACCCCGGACTGTGCTTACGGGCTTTTGTGTTTGTTTCTGTTTTGTGATCAGTCCTTTATTTGCTCTCGTGTGTTGTTTGGTACAGTTTAAATTGGAATTTAGTGTCTTCTCTGCCTGTCTGTCTAATCTTTTATATTTGGGTAGTTGTGCTGATCTCGTTTGGAGTTTGTCATAATAACTTGGCCCACATAATTTAGATATAATTTTAAGTTTTTAAAAATTAAAATATAAATGTGTCCATATAATACTTGATTGGGGGCCATTTTTAAAACTAAATTCAAAACAATTTTTTGAAAATGAATAACAATTAAAAATACAAATAGAAAATAATAATTTCTCATCTTCTATAAATCCTCAAAATTTAGATTAAAATAAACGAGTCTCACAGCCATTTAAAATACAATATCACAAAACAATCAATAATTGCAAAAATTGAAATATTATTTTCAAATAGTTTTCAAAGCAAATTCAAAATCCAAATATTTTGTTTTCAAATCATAAACTAATCACACCATTAACCTTTTATTTTGGTGTTTGTTTATTTTTTTTACTGTCCTCTTTTTTTTTTCAAAAATATTGTCTTAAATTTAAAAAAATTCATTTTTAAAAATTTTATATTTACAAAAATACGATGCCAATTAAACAACTAAAAAATAACAATAAAACAACAACTAAACATTAACCCAATACATACTACACACATTTAGAAATAACTAAAAAATAACAATTGAGCAACAACTTGAAGTCAATCCATTGCATACTAACATATTTTTTCTAAGAAACAAAATATGTTTGAAACAACTAAGCAATAATTAGACATCAACAGAACAACTATATATAAACTTAAAACAACTAAACACCAATGTGAAGACAACTATACATAAATTTAAACAACTAAAAACACAACGTGAAAACAGCCATATATAATTCTAAACAACTAAACAAAACAAGACAAATAACTAAAAAACAACTCAACATATATTAAATATAAACTAAAATTATAAGTATACTTAAAATACTTAAATTCTTTAACTCAAGAAATTAAATAATCAATATAAAATGTGAACCAGAGCAAAAATAGGATTTTGCCTTGTGAAAAGTGGGTCCCAATAGAAATTTTAAGAAAAGTGGGCCCCAATAAAGACTTCCTTAGTTTGCTGTTGTACAACCCTAGTCTCTTTGGCTCTCGGCCTAACTCTTTCCAATACTTAGCTTTCTCTTTTAGTAAATGCGCCATTACAGTCTCTGCAACTTCGAAGACTCCTTCTCTGAAAGCTATGTTCACCATCTCCATGCCTCTTTTCTTCTCCTTCTTCTTCTTCGTTTTTCATTAGAAAGCCCCATTTAGTTACTTCATCAAAACTCACCCACGCTTCTTCTCCATTCTGCCATTACCAACCCACCACTTCAACCTTTCATTTTCTCTCTCTACCCCAAATTTATCTCTCTAGAACTTTTTCTTCCTCATTTGAAACCCCAATAGACCATGATCAGATCACCCAGTCTTTCTCCTTGGAGCTCGTCAAGGACCCGGAGATAGAGCCTCTCCCCATTGTCGAAGGCCTAACACTCAGCTTCTCTCATATCGTACCCACCAGGCGTCGTGTAACCTCTCGTAGTCGTTGTTCGACCCCTCGCAGGCGCGACTCCACCAGCACTCAAGGCGACCAGCCCTATGTACAAGCGCAGACGCCTTGCCTCTCCCGAAAAATGGTTTCTTCTCTGGCGAAGGGAAGAAGTAATATAACGGGAAAAAAAAGGTTTGAATAGTAAAAAAGAAACAAAATTCTGTGTAACAGTAAAAATGTAAAATTTCCTTAACTATTAGTGATATATGTAAATTTTCCATTTTTTAATATGCCAATATAAATTACTCTCTCAAGTATATGATAATTTCAAATTTTTGGACAAAAATACCCCTGACATTCATACAATCATTTTCTCTCTCTATTTGAACTCTCTATTTCTCTAACGTCTCTCATTCTCTCACTCTCTCTTTCTCATTCTAATATTGTAGATCTCGAAAAAAATACCAAATTTAAAAAAAATCATCTGAAATGGACATTTGAGTGAAAAAAAATATGAACCTCCAAAGTTTTCGTCAAATTTCAGTGCAGAGCATCGAAAAAGCATTGTTTTGGCCAAAAATCAAGTTTTCATGATTACATCACAAAAGCATTGAAACACCATTGATCTTGCATAAAAAAAAAACATCGATTTTGCATCAAAAAAGCATTGTTTTGGCCAAAAAATAGTTCTACATTAGACAAACTGACCAAGAAACGACAGCAACAAAAGCTACTGAAAAACACAGGGAAATGATTCTAAATAAATAAATAGAGAACCACAGCAACAAGAAAAATATTAAAAACTGAGAAATGAAAACAGTAATGTAGTGACTATGTCGAGGTCATGGGGGTTGGTATGGATGGTAGTCATTGAACAACTTAGTATCCATTGTCTACAAGTCAGTCCCCATTAATTCATTTGGTCTTTGCATAGGCTGCCATGTTGTGGGCGATGTAGTTGATGTTTCTGGACACTTTTGTCAGTTCCCAATGCTCCAAGGTCTTGCATATGTTGCAGAATCGATCACTTAGGTGCGACAAACAAACCGATTGGAATTTTCCTGATCGATTGAATGAATCGATTACCCATGCATTTTCATCGTTGAAAATGACACCCTCATGAGGAATGGAAGTAGCACAATTTGATCCTAGCAGCAGAGCAGAGGCCTCGACTATCATAGCATAAGTTTGGTAAATTATGTTCACCACTGCCTTTAGAAAATTACCACACCAGTCCCTGGTAATTTATGCTATGTAGGCCTCCTCATCGTTGATAGCACCGTCAGTGGAGACACATATCCAACCTGACGGCGGTGGCCACCATCTTAAGCTTTTTGTTGGTTTTGAAAGATTGTTACATTCCTGAGGCACTTTGTTAAAGGTTGCACATAGGATTGCGATATCCTTAGGTTGGCCTCCATGTATGATAGAGTTTCTCTCCTTCCAAAACAAGTCTAATAGGATGGACCCCCTTAGGAAGAATTCGACAAAAGTGAGCTGAGGTCACTTGTTAGCACTTCTGAAATAGTTCAACCATTTCGCCCAGGTGGTGATTCTAATGGTGTCCACTTTTAAGCCCCAAAGGTTCACAAACCACAACCTTGCTGCATTTGGACAAAACCAAAAGACATGGAGAGTGGTTTCCTAGTTCTGGTTGCAGAATGAGCAATTGGCATCAGAGATATTCATGAAAGAGGCCACTTTGGCTTTACATGGCAGAGCATTCAATAGAATTTTCCACCACACAATATTATGCCAAGAGGGAATCTTGCTTTTCCAAATTGTTGGCCAAATATCATTCTTCTCGCAGTCTTTGAAAGGTATTTGTAAAGCAGAGTGGATTGCAAAAACTTTTGAGGGGTCTTCATCCCACTACCATGAGTCCTCGTCATTTGAGTTTGGTAGGGAAATGTTGAGGATGCTCCTTGCATCAGTCGGTTGGAGCATCAGCCGGTTGGAGCCATTGATGGAGTTTTTGAACATCCCATCTCATTGGAGTTATGAAGTCGGAGACTTTGCTAGTTCCCAAAGTAGCACCAAGGAGGGGCTATGCCCTTCGGTTTTTCCTCGGTAGCCAATCATCGAACCATATGGAGGATGATCTTCCATTCATAATTATTCGACAAAGGCCTTTTGATAACACTTCCCTGGAATTTACAATAGCTTTATAGAGTTTCGAATCACCTTGTTTTTGGATGTACTCCATTATTGAAGTTGCTTTTAAATATTTTTCTTCCACAACCTTGTGCCAGAGGTGTCCCTATCTGATAAGTAATTCCCATGCTCTCTTTGCTAAGAAAACTTTGTTGATCATGGAAGGAGATCAGAATCCGAGTCTGCCAAGCTTTTTTGGTCTGCATATCTTATCCCACACGAAAATAGTGATACCTTTTCTCCCTTCAGAGTGTTCCCACAAAAAAATGTTTGAGAATATTGTTAATATCCTTTGTTGGGGAGCTAGGAATTGGTCCTGATGTTGCGACATAGGAAACTAGGGATCATCCCACTGTTTGAATAAGAGTGGCTTTCCCTGCTTTGGAAAGCAGTTTAGATTTCAACCCCTGGACCCGAGATTGAAATTTCTGAAGGATAAATCCAAACTCTGTGTTACTTGCCCTTGATTGCAGTAATGGTAGACCCAAATGGACTGCATCTTTCTTGAGGTGTTTCATGCCCAGCTCGTTGGCAATTTTTATGGATTTGGCCTTGTTAATCGATTTAGAGAAAAATGAACAATTTAACTTTGCTTTCCTTTACTCCCGACCAAGCATATAACTTGTTGATGCATTCCATAAATCCTTTGTCTTCTGCATAGACACCTTTCCAAATAGGATAATGTCATCGACGAAGAATAGGTGGTTCAAGGGAGGAGCATTGTGAGTAACCTTGATACCTGAGATTTTTTTATTAACCTTGTGTCAGAATAACATCCGCGAGACAACATCCGCTACGATTATAAATAAAGTCGGGGACAAGGGGTTGCCTTGTCTTAATTCTCAAGTCAATTGTATGCCACTGAATGGGATCCCATTAAGCAGTAAAGCAAAATGTGATGCGGTGACACAAAGCATTATCCATTTTGTAAATTCTTCGGCAAATCCCTAACACCTTAGGACTGCTCGAAGAAAACCCCAGTCAATCCCGTCGTAAGCTTTTTCCATGTCCAACTTCAAAACACGAATCCCTCTTTGCTTCTTTTCACGTTCATAGTATGTAGGATTTCTTGGGCTATCATTGTGTTGTCTTGAATAACTCCGTTTTGACAAAAGCAGATTGCATGGGAGAAAAAATTTCAGGCAGTATGGGTCACAGTTGATTAGCCAAAATTTTGGAAATGATTTTGTAAGCTACGTTGCAAAGTGCTATTGGCAAGTAGTCGTTGACCAAATGGGCAATTTCCTTCTTTGGGATGAGCACAATGTTTGCACAATTGAGGAATTCGTGGAGAACCGAGTATTGAAGAATTCTTTGACCATTTTGGTGACATCATTTCAAGCATGCTATCAGGGCCGGGGGCTTTATTTGGGTCAATTTGGCAAAGCGCGTTATAGATTTCAATATCATTAGGGATAATCTTGAGGCCTTCATTTTGGAGGGGGTGGATGTTGTGGGGGAATAAAAGTTCCAAGTCTTGCGGGAATTGTGTAAGAGATGCTACAAATATTTCTTTTAACTTCTTGATGAAACTTTCTCTGATATTCTTTCTATCATAGAGCCATTCCCCATCAACCTTAAGAGTGCTGATACTATTTCGCCTTCTTCTTATAACTGTGGAAGTATGACAAAATTTGGTACTTTGATCTCCATCTTTAAACCAAAGAACTCTGAATTTTAGCCTCCCATGAAATTCCTCTCTTCTAAGGGCCTCGTTAAGCTCTGCCAGGGTTTCCTTGTAACGACCCAAAATTACTTATAAGGCTTAAGGGTCTTGATTAGTGTGCCAGGAGGGCATAATTGGTATTTATGTGAATAAATAATTAAATGCATGATTATGTGGCATGCATGACTATATGAGTATATGGATATGATTAGATGCATGTTTATGAATATTAAATATGCATGTGGGTCTTGTCTTGTTCATAAGGGCATGTTTGTAATTTTGGCTCGTTGAGGGCATAAATGTAGTTATTTGTGATAAATTGCTGAGACCACATTATTATGTGGATATATTTGCAGCTTGTGACTCGAGGCGATCCTAGTGAGTGGTTTAGCGAACAAGTCACGGTGGGGATTTATACCCAGCTCAGGGGAGCCTGGGGGTATTTTTGGGAATTCGGGAAATATATTGGAGGCTATTTGATATTGAGGAAAATAATTGGTGATTAGTTAGGTGTCGGGAAGTAAACGATAATTATTAGGGACACTCGAGGAATTAGCAGGAATTGGGAACAAATGACCAAAATACCCTTAGAATGTTTAAAGGCTTAGGTTTAATGGGAGGGTAAAATGATCATTTGACTTAAAAAGGGATAAGTATTAAACTGCCTTTATACACTTAGTGGAAGCTGTAGAATGAGTTAGAAGTTAAAGGAAAGAAAAGGAAGAAAGAAGGAAGGAAAAACAGAGTACATGACCTCTTTCTTTCTCTCTCTCGAATGGTGGTCTTCCTCACCATTTCTTGTGGAATTTGAAGTTGTAAATTCAGAGAGAGTCTAAGTTAAGTCTTGGAGCCTTGATCCTTGAAGTAATTGAAGAGGGTTGGCTGGAATTAGCTATCAAATTAAGGTAAAGCCTAAAAAGTTTGGTATGAGTTTTCTGACTTTGATGAGTTGCTTTTGAATTTGAATTTTTTGGATGGGAATTCTAGGATTTGAGCTTGGGAAATTGAGGAGCTAAGGACTGGAAGGACACTAAGGGCAACCTAGGATTGGACTCCCCATTAAAGGTAAGAAATTCTGAGCTTGGTCACTTGAGTTTCTGGGCCAATCTGGTTTTTCTGTTGAGTTTTTGAGCTTCAAGCTCAAACATGGTTTTCTTTGTTTAATGGTGCATATGGCTAAGTTTTATGTTATTGGGCTATGTGGGGTGAGATGTAGATGATGATAGACTCAATTTGGTGTGAAGTTGAGGTTTGGAGGGTTTTAGGGAGTTTTGGCTCGAGGAAATTCGAAGAATAAAATAAGTGTGTCGAAGGTGCTGTAACTATTGCTGTAGTGCTAGCCTTAGGGTGCTACAGCGCTAGGCTTGAGTTTTCTGGGGACTTTTGGCTCAGCTTGTAGTGCCCACCCTGTGGCGCTGTAGCGTTACCCTGCCTTCAGAAGTGGATTTTTGCGTATTTTCTTAGGGTTTTGCCCGGGGGCTCGGGGTTTGATTCCACCACCCCGTTTGGTGGAATTAGGGCTTCTCGAGGGTTTGGGATTGGTCCCGAGGTTAGGTTACAGAATTGAAGTATAATGATGGTTCTAATTTATGGCTGTGACTAGGTGTACGCTAAGGCTCGGACAGGATCGCGCTTGAAGGTCGATTTCACTAATCAAAGCTATCAGAATTTAAGGTAAGAAAACTACACCTAGTTATGTGGTTATGTTGGGACTAAGAGTTCCCTATACTTGTATGTGATATCCTATGATGGTATTATGCCATGGCGACATGAGATAAACTTCCTTATAGTGTCGGAATCAATATTTGCACACAGGACGCGGATCGGCCATTGGTAGCTGAGGTTAATTAAATAATCACTGAGCTTGGCCTAAGCGAGCCAGAGTCAGTGGGTTGAACACTGGGCTCGGCCTAAGTGAGCCGAAGAAAATGACTTATTTAGAGGGTGCGGCCTAAGGGTATCGACCCTAGATATTGTGTGTTATATTAATTGATGTTAATCTGATGATTATGACATATTTATTACCTGGATGGTTAATTGTTGGTTTGTTGACTGATATCACTGTTTATGTGAACGATGTGATCTATTGGGTGTTTGATTAATGATCGGTGAATTACCTGATTACTATTGTTGATTATGCTATGCATTATAGTTTTCTTGCTGAGCCTCGGCTCACGGGTTCTTCGTGGTGTAGGTAAAGGCAAGGGTTTGGTGGTTCAGCCATGAGTTATACATTGTCAGCTGCTCGGCCGCCATGGTCGAGGGTTTGTACAGGGACAGAAACCTAAAATGTATATTTTGCCATTAGAGTGGCCATGGTTATTTATAACTTTTGGAATTTTTGTAAACATGTCTTTTAAACCCTGTTTTGGGATCCCATGTACTAAACAATCATTTTATATGAAAATTATCTATTTATGACTAAAACCTTTTAATCTTTACCTAATTACAACTTTAGGACCACGTTTTCAACTATATGACTTGATTAGCAAGTCTTGCACCTTTATAATCACACAGTGTAACTGTCTTGGCTACCCAGGGCGTTACAACTTGGTATTAGAGCAGTCTAAGTTTAAGGGTTCATGAAGACTGGCTAGACATGTACACTTGCCGCTAAAGACAAGCTCGACTCAGGGTTTCATAATTGAATACATGAGATTATATGCTTAAGTGCTTGAATGGAATATGAATGCATTAATTTGTGTGAGCAATAGGAAGCATGAGATTCTGATAGGGCCTAGCCCTTGACTGTTGTGTAATGATATCGAGGCGTGCAGATTAGCATTGCTATTGCATGTGGATGAATATTTGGATAGTGGTTTGTTTATTGATTACATGTGGTTAATTGGTTAAATTGAACTTATATGCTTTATCTGCTTATTGGTATATGAAAAGCATGATGAATATGATTACATTTTGTAGCAATGAATTTGTTAACTAATGCATAGTAATGTGGATTGGTATTTGTTATGCTTTATGTGTGTATGGTTGTGGTTGTTGGACTTGCCTGTGGGATGGTTCTGGATATGAACATCAGGGCTGAGGGGTTTAGTCAGTAATGGTGGATGAATTCAAACTGTTTGTGCTCAGAATGGTTAAATGGACTTGGTAATGATACGATAGGGGTTGTAGATTATCAATAGGGGTTGGAACCCTCCATCTGCCCTTGGAAGTCGCAGCAGATGTTCGCTGGTATGTAAATAAGCTGTGAAGTCTGATAGAGAAGACTAGATGGGTGAAATAGCAGGTTTTTCTGGGGAAAGAACTGTGTGGTATAGTGTAACAGCAGGGGCATAAGTGTTGGTTGACTTGAAGATACAGACAGATAAGAGTACTATATGGAAGGCTTTAGAGGCATAATTCCCTGGTTTTGAGGAAGGGTTGGAGTTGCCAAGGAATTGATTAGTGGATGAGCATAGCTAATTCCATCCTTGATTACATCAAGATGATAGGCCGTGACAGCACAGTTGTGTCAAGTAGTTGTGGCAAAAGGATGCACAACCCCAGACCCAAAGTGTTAGCATGATGGGTTAGGGGGAACTCGGACAGAGATGTGATAGAAGAGGTTACTATGAAGTGGTTGGAGCTATGGGGACTAATAAGTTTATGAATATGGTTTAGAATGGTAAGACAACAACATAGTATGTCAACAAGTTTGGTGAGTTAGTCAATTCGCTTTGGAAGCTGACACAAGCGGATGTAGCCAGAAATGATGACTAATTTAAGGATTAAACTCTGGGATGACCCAGAGCATCAGGGTCGCTCCAATGCAAGAGATTTTCCATCTGTGTTTGAGCAGCAGGGAGGACCATGGTATTTGAGATAAAAGGAATGAGGTATGGAACATGAATGTCGAAGGACAAGAAATGCAGATGACGGTATTCCCATTGGTGGAATTTGGTCAGGACAGATACTCAGTAATCGGAATAAAAGAGCCCCTGATAGTTCTTTGTCTCCTGGTTTTGACAGGAAGGGGTATAGTTTACAAGATAGCCGTCAGGATGGTGGGGAGACTTAGTGAAGTTATTCAGTATGCACCAAAAGCCAGAGATGCCATTTGAAAAGATACCAGATAAGGACACTTTATCTACATGGAATGATTCCGTACGTTAGGGCCGAGTAGGGATTGCCCAGGATTAGAGAATGGAAGATTGGAATGTCTTGTTACATTTGAAGCCCGAGGCTAGTTCCTCGGAGGTGATCGATTGACTTGATAATCCTTGTTTTTGGTTACATAATGGGCTGAAGAGTTCGATGTGGTGTATCTCCCAGGAAAGATTTCTATATGAAGTATATGCCTCAAGGGTGTTATATGAGGGGTTTGAGATATTAGTGCTTGTTGGGGATGAATCAGAAACTCTTTAAAGAAGAATTATAATATAGGTGGTAAAGGGTTCATAGTGAAAGTGATTGAGCTTGCCATACGAGAGCCTTGTTATAAACCTGGGTGAGAGCTAATTTGTTAAGAGACGACCATGGACTGAGAGGGACATCACTTAAAGCATATGAGTTGGATTGAATGGAAACTGAAGTGATCAGTAGGAATTCAGATGGGTATGTAAGGAGTTGTTGAGTACGCTTTAGGAGTCGGCTATGGACAGATTTAGTATCAGGGACAGTGTGAAGAATGGTATTAGGTTGGCAGAAAGAATTACTAGTTCAGCGTAGGGAGTATCTGGTTTAGGGATGGATTAGACAGAGCGTCATACCGTGGAATTCATTGTTATCATTTGTTAGGGATGAAGAGTTTAAATGCCCGGTTACAAGAAAGGACAATGTCTTCAGGAATTGATTTTTGATCTGGCTATTACCAGCTGAATATCAAGGAAATAGACAATTAAGAAATTATCACTTGTACCAAGTGGGGTGTGATGGATTACCAGTAGAGATTCTTGACTGACTTAAGCTTCAACAACACAGGAAAGTTCAACAAGTAGAGAGTTCAGGAAGGATATGAATAAGTCACATCTAGGTTCATCAAGGATGCATTGAATCACTTTCCAGCTAGAAGAAAAATGTGAACGACTACTACACTGACAATACTAAGACTGAAGAAGCAGGGTAATAGGTAAGGCTCCAGAAGGTGTTGATTACAATTTCACCAAGGGTATTCAAGGTCATGCTACAGGAAGAAAAGGGATCAGGTGTGAAGAGATTTAGTTTGAAGCCACAGAGAGATTACTGAAGAATATTTGAAGGATAGGAAGCATAACGAGACTGGTGAACATGTCATCTACTACATAAGTATCTTTGGAGGACGACCACATCAGAGATTAGAACGACAAAAGAACCTAAGGGTAGACTGAATGGATGACTTTGCATCAGATTTTCAAAAGATGGAATAAGGATTGGTTAACACATCGTGGTATAGAAGTCTGTGTGTAATGGATGGTCACAGAAGGGTAGTGTGAAAGACCTTGACTTTGTGTAAAAAAACATGAAACTGTAAGTAGTACATCAAGTTTGGGATGCGCCCAGATATAGACTAAAGGGATTATGGTTTGAGCCTTGCGGTAGTTGAAAGAGTGGGAATATGGTCGGTATATAGAGAACATTAAGTTGACGGTGGAGGCATAGCGTAAGAGATCTGAGCGCTTGGTCATTTGTAGAGGAATAACCCTGAGAAAAGAATCTAGTGTGACTTACTGGGTAATTTATGTTAGAAATCCTTGACAGTACAAGAGGAAAATTAATTTGGAAGCTGATCACTTACTTCGGATGGTTTGTATCAGTGGACAGAACGCCATGGATTGCAGTAAGGACAGACAGGGTAACGATTGAGAATGGTATAGTACCTGTGATTGGTGATAGACAGATACATATCTCATTGGAAAATGGAATCCAGAGTGATGATCTCGTGGAAATAGGGAAGAACCTTATTAATGTAATACAAGTTAAGGTACAAGGACTGGATGGATGGTCCAATGGACACTTAGCGTGGAGATGAGAATTCTAGATGGATATCGTTCCACCTCCTAAAGTATATTGTAACCGAGAGGTTTAAGCGGGTGACACAATTTAATATGTTCAGATAATGGAAGATAAAATGGTATAATGGTGGATCATAGGAATGGACCACATTAGGCTATGAGTAAGGTGATTGGACATAGAAGGTTGTAACTTAGCAAATGGAGTTAATATAATTTGGTTCATGTGAACTGGTAATGGGGCAGAGTAATTGATAATGCTGAGTTGAAACCCTTTAGTTTTTCAAGTTTTGGAAATAAATTAGAGAACGAAGAGAATAAGGCTGGAACCTGGAATTATTGGTTGGCTACAGATAGAATGGAAGTTTGAAGACCTAATGGATATTTTAAGGGATTATGTAT
Source organism: Humulus lupulus (assembly GCF_963169125.1). NCBI lineage: Eukaryota > Viridiplantae > Streptophyta > Magnoliopsida > Rosales > Cannabaceae > Humulus > Humulus lupulus. The sequence goes on from NC_084800.1 coordinate 101,038,436, forward strand.
TGAATGTTCAGATGTTTGAGACATTAAGGAAAGTATAATCCTTTGTTGAAATAGTCATTGTGACAAATGCTGGATTACAACTGAGGTGACACGGAGTAAGACATGGTAAAATAAAAAGCAAGGGGTATTGTTCTAAGTAAAGAAATGAAAGGTAGCAGATACTATGGTTCAATATTGGTTCGGGGGAAAACCAAAGAGGTTGTTGGAATTCTTAAGGCAGTAGTATCTGCCTATTTGAAAGGACATAAGAACTGTAAATTGTAAAGTTTGGAATACAAAGTTTTGGGATGAGAGATTTGTACTTCACCAAGTAGTGCAGATAAGGAAGAGTATGATATTTTGGGAAAGAAATGGGAGTTCTGACTCCCGATTCAATAGGAATTATGAGATTGTACCAAGATTTAGGCTGGGGGCCTATAGGCTGATCCCTGATAGGGGTGACGACTTTTGAGTATTTCTGGTATCAGTGATAAGATAGGAAAAATGACTGTTGATGAAGTGAGCATACCCTAGGGTTTCAGTAGATTTGATATGTAAGAAATGGTTAACAAAATTATAGTTATCAAACAAGATTTTGTGGAACAAGATTGACACTCTAGTAAGAGTGTTATTGCAGGATTAAAGGTAAGGAATTGTACTTTGGAGTTAAGGTCAGAGATATAAGATTTGTCACCTGATGTGTGTTCGAATAAATTTCGAGGACAAAATTGTTGTAAGGAGGGGATAGTTGTAACAACCCAAAATTCCTAATATGGCTTAAGGGCCTTGATTAGTGTGCCAGGAGGGCATAATTGGTATTTATGTGAATAAATGATTAAATGCATGATTATGTGGCATGCATGACTATATGAGTATATGGATATGATTAGATGCATGTTTATGAATATTAAATATGCATGTGAGCCCTGTCTTGTTCATAAGGGCATGTTTGTAATTTTGGCCCATTGAGGGCATAAATGTAGTTATTTGTGATAAATTGATGAGACCACATTATTATGTGGATATATTTGCAGCTTGTGACTCGAGGCGATCCTAGTGAGCGGTTTAGCGAAAAAGTCACGGTGGGGATTTATACCCGACTCAGGGGAGCCTAGGGGTATTTCTGGGAATTCGGGAAATATATTGGAGGCTATTTGATATTGAGGAAAATAATTGGTGATTAGTTAGGTGTCGGGAAGTAAGCGGTAATTATTAGGGACACTCGAGGAATTAGCGGGAATTGGGAACAAATGACCAAAATACCCTTAGAATGTTTAAAGGCTTAGGTTTTAATGGGAGGGTAAAATGGTCATTTGACTTAAAAAGGGATAAGTATTAAACTGCCTTTATACACTTAGTGGAAGCTGTAGAATGAGTTAGAAGTTAAAGGAAAGAAAAGGAAGAAAGAAGGAAGGAAAAACAGAGTACATGACCTCTCTCTTTCTCTCTCTCGAATGGTGGTCTTCCTCACCATTTCTTGTGGAATTTGAAGTTGTAAATTCAGAGAGAGTCTAAGTTAAGTCTTGGAGCCTTGATCCTTGAAGTAATTGAAGAGGGTTGGCTGGAATTAGCTATCAAATTAAGGTAAAGCCTAAAGAGTTTGGTATGAGTTTTCTGACTTTGATGAGTTGCATTTGAATTTGAATTTGAATTTTTTGGATGGGAATTCTAGGATTTGAGCTTGGGAAATTGAGGAGCTAAGGACTGGAAGGACAATAAGGGCAACCTAGGATTGGAATCCCCATTAAAGGTAAGAAATTATGAGCTTGGTCACTTGAGTTTCTGGGCTGTTCTGCTTTTTCTATTGAATTTTTGAGCTTCAAGCTCAAACATGGTTTTCTTTGTTTAATGGTGCATGTGGCTAAGTTTTATGTTATTGGGCTATGTGGGGTGAGATGTCGATGATGGTAGACTCAATTTGGTGTGAAGTTGAGGTTTGGAGGGGTTTTAGGGAGTTTTGGCTCGAGGAAATTCGAAGAAGAAAATCAGTGTGCTCAAGGTGCTGTAACTAGCACTGTAGCGCTAGCCTTAGGGTGCTATAGCTAGGCTTGAGTTTTCTGGGGACTTTTGGCTCTGCTTGTAGCACTGTAGCGCCCACCCTATAGCGCTACCCTGCCTTCAGAAGTGGATTTTTGGGTATTTTCTTAGGGTTTTTGCTCGGGGGCTCGGGGTTTGATTCCACCACCCTGTTTGGTGGAATTAGGGCTTACCAAGGGCTTGGGATTGGTCTTGAGGTTAGGTTACAGAATTGAAGTGTAATGATGGTTCTAATTTATGGATGTGACTAAGTGTACGCTAGGGCTTGGACGAGATCGCGCTTGAAGGTCGATTTCACTAATCAAAGTTATCAGAATCTAAGGTAAGAAAACTGCACCTGGTTATGTGGTTATGTTGGGACTAAGCATTCCCTATACTTGTATGTGATATCCTATGATGGTATTATGCCATGGGGACATGAGATAAACGACCTATGAGTGCTGGAATCAATATTTGCGCACAAGACGTGGCTTAGACACTGGTAGCTGAGGTTAATTAAATAATCATCGAGATTGGCCTAAGCGAGCCAGAGTTAGTGGGTTGAACACTGGGCTCGACCTAAGTGAGTCGAAGACAGTGACTTATTTAAAGGGTGCGGCCTAAGGGCGTCGACCCTAGATATTGTGTGTTATGTTAATTGATATTAATCTGATGATTATGACATGTTTATTACCTGGATGGTTAATTGTTTGTTTGTTGACTGATATCACTGTTTATGTGAATGGTGTGATCTATTGGGTGTTTGATTAATGATCGGTGAATTACTTGATTACCATTGTTGATTACACTATCCATTATAGTTTTCTTGCTGAGCCTCGTGTAGAGTCCCAGACTATTTACTTAACTAGCTAGATAGTAGTAGTAGTAGTAGTAGTAGTTAATATTAGTGTGTAGTATGTTAGATTTCGTGGATTTTTGTTCAAGTCGGGACTTAGTTGGAAACTCGTAGAAACAGTTTTGAATTTATAAGTTTAAACTATAGTTTAAGAATATTAATTATAACATAAGGTTTAATTTTTTTTAGTAGTTATGATTATTATAGTATAGTATAGGTTTATGATATTAGTAGCCTTGTTTGTGGAAAAAGGGGGTGATTGCATAAGAATAAATTAATTATGATATTATTAAAAAGTGTTATGGATCAAGCCTACATAAAGCCCAAAAGCCCAATAATATTTTGGGCTTAGTAAATTCGAAAGCAGCATAGGGAATTAGAGTTTGTTATTTTATGGTTAGTTAAGATATTTGTGGATTATGTTATTTAGATAATTAAATAGATTTTTCGTAATTTTAGGGTATTGTAACTTCCGACTTATTTTTGACAAAGTTGTATTATGAATTTTGAAAAATAGTATTTCGAAAAAGTTGTAAATAATTGAATTAGCTTTCTAACGGTATAAAGATGGTCTAAATCAGAATCCTACAGCTACAGTTATGTTGATTTTACTACATGTGAGTTTAGAGTTACGAGATTGAGGAAGTTAGAGGTTGGGATATTTTTTTATGTTAGATTATTCATCAATTATTTAATAAAAATATTAATAAGATAATTTAGAGATATTTTCTACAGAAGTTAGGATTCTATTTTATTTAAATTTAAATTTGGATTATAGTTAGAATGAAATTAAGTATTTTTTTAAGTAAAAGAAAGATCTAGAAACTCTAGAACCTTCCACAACCACTAAGAGCATGACACTTGTCATAATCATATTTATTTAAGGATTTAATTTTAAAAGAAAGTTGTAGAAACTCTAGAATCTTCCAGAACCACTAAGAGCATGACACTTGTCATAATCATGTTTATTTAAGGATTTAAGTATTATTTTAATAGGATAGTTTCACTCCTCAAACTCTATAAATAGGACCTAGTACTCAGCCATTTTTCTTCATTCTTCAAGTTGTGAACAGAGCCTTCAAGCTGCTAGTATTTCTATGGAGTGATACACTTGGATTTTGGGGATAAAAGCTTTATCATTTTAAGCTTTATAAACACTTGGGTAGTGAGATAAAGTGTGATTTCGATATTGAAGTGTAGATCGGTTCTAGTTCATCCAAGGTAATATTATTCATAAGTTCTATTCTTTATGATTCCTTAGTTTTCCTTAAGTTTCTTTCAGATCCTAACTTCTGCTTATGGTTTCGTGGTTAGGTGTTTAAGTTCTTAAACATTAAGGTTCTCGGTAAGTTTCCCTCTTTTATGGTTTAGTTTCCTTTCATCTCCTTCTCTATAGATACTCATATGTTTTTATGTTGGTTTTAGGAGTGTTCCAAATCCCGTCCTTATTCTCAAATATCCCAGTGTTGGTAAGGAAAATAGGATAGATTTTGTGTGTTTATATGTTATGATATGTTTATGTTATCATTAGTATGTTTTTCAGTCGCTTGGGCACATGACTTGCTTAGACAAGCAAGCCCTGAGAATTTATGATTAGGCATATGACTTGTTAAGATAACAAGCCCCAAGAATGGATGATTGGGCATATGACTTGCTTAGATAATGATGCCCCAAGAAGTTATATTGGGCATATGACTTGTTTAGCTAACAAGCCCCAATAGTATATATTGGCCATTAATGTTCTAGTCATATGTGATATATGTTTATATCATATGTTTTATAGTATATGAATATGATTTAGTCTTATGTTTATGATATATGCTGTATGTTGACAATAGATTTTCCTTACTGGGCATTAGGCTCACTCCTTTATTTTTAGCTTGATGCTGAAGAATGAATATGGAAGGTGGAAGGATTCTTGGCAGCCTGGCTTATGTGTTAAGGATGAATGGATTTAATGGACTGCGTGTCGATCGATGATGACGTTATTTATTTTTAGTCTTTTAAATCATGTTTTGATGTATTTCTGAATTTAGTATTTTTAACAATTAAAGTATATGTTTTTTTATGTTTTATAAACAATGAGATCCTATACCATATTTACATCTTATTATGTAATTTGCACTATATTTATTTTGGGTTTTCAATAAAGTTATGATTATTTTCTTATGTATGTTTTCCCAAAAATAGTAGCTATGTCTAGTAGTTTAATGATCCAAGGTCTTAGAAATAGTTGGGTCATTACACCTCGGCTCACGGGTGCTTCGTGGTGTAGGTAAAGGCAAGCGTTTGGTGGTTCAACCATGAGTTGGAGAGCTCTGGCGGCGAGGTGTACATTGTCAGCTGCTCGGCCGCCATAGTCGAGGGTTTGTACAGGGACGGAAACCTAAAATGTATATTTTGCCATTAGAGTGGCCATGGTTATTTATAACTTTCAGAATTTTTGTAAACATGTCTTTTAAACCCTGTTTTGGGATCTCATGTACTAAACAATCATTTTATATGAAAATGATCTGTTTATGACTAAAACTTTTTTGTTTACCCAAAAATGGCTGCCCTCGATTGAGTATTTGGTCGGTCTCCATGGAGATGGTGCCATCGATGGCCTCTTGACTCCGTTTGTGTTTGGAGAGCATGTATATTCTCTCCCTGGCTGAGTTGACCATGGAGCTGGATAGGGAGCCTTCAGGCTGAGTGCAGTGTGTCCGGCTGGTAGGGTCCTGAGGAGTGGGGTGATGGTCGACAGGTGTTGGAGGAGTGGAATGCTGGTCGGCTGGAGGCGTTGAGGCCGGCTGCTCGAGTGGAGATGGAGGTGGCGTGTTTTCCTATGAAGGAACGGTGGCCGAAGGGTCCTCGGTTCGGGCCTTCTTTGAGGCAGTTTTATTGCTCTCCCTCCGAGTCCTCTTGCTGTCTTTCTTCCTGCATGAGGAAGCCGTAGCAGCCTTGTAATGTTCGAACACGTCTTCAGACGACCTATCTGCACAAAAGGAAACAATACGAGCAGTGAGACAAGATATATAGATGGAACTAAAAACGAAAGTAAAGAGATTATAAGTAAAGTACCCGTGCTACAACTATTGGTCGCTACATTACTTACTGAACTATTTACTGCCTGGAAGAAATCTGAACTTAAGTTTGGAGTATACTTAAAGTTGTCGTCCCCGTCAAATAAGTGACAGGGAATTGGAAAACTATCTAAGAATGAGATAACAGTACCATTCTCATCTGAAGACTCGTCGATGGGAGCGAAAGGTTCGGTGGCTTTCTTTTTTCCCTTTCCCAGTGGGGCAGGGGGAGCGGCAGTTCGCGGGATGCTAGAGGGTTCCCTGATTGTCACTCCAGTCATCCTCCTCCATTGAGGTTGTGACACGTCTGAGTGCTGCTCGGTAATCTCCTCGCCAGTGGCACTTCCCGCTGTTGACTCCCTCACATCCTGGTGAGGTGCCAAAAGCTTGACCAGCCTAAGGTTAGCCTCTGTGACCAGATTCTTGACGCTCTTCTCCACGTCAGTCATACTAGCCAAGAGGGCTGATCGAAGTTCCATGTTTAGTGTGGGAGCTGGTCTCAACCATGGGCCTGAAAGGCGCTAAAAATCTAAGGGAAATGCAGGAAGAATTAAAGAAAAATAAACAACCAGGGGAGTAAAAGTATTACCTCCTTGAGTGAAGGCTAGGTTGTTGGCAACCATGTCTGTAGTCAGAAAGTACTCTAGGTGGTACTTCCATACACTGGAAATAAAGGTTGTGTCACTCAGGAAAGTACGGGATGTTTCCTGGTGACAGAAGTGGAAGAATCCCATGTTTTCTTGGTTAGGGTTGGATTTTAGGTTGAACAGATAGTTGACCTCATGTGGTGTGGGGACAGTCCATTTCTTATGGCTATAAAAGATATAGAGTGCAGAGAGCATTCTATATCCGTTAGGGGTTATTTGAAAAGGAGCGACCCCAAAATAGTTGGCCACTCCTTGGAAGAAAGGATGGAGAGGCAGGATCGCTCCTGCCTCGATGTGATACCTCGACCAGGCGCTGAAGGTGCCTCTAGGAAAATTCGCCCGTTGGTCTTTGGTAGGTTGGACTAAGATTACCCTAGGAAGTCCATATTTTTTAATGTAATTCGCAATCATCCTAACCGTTACTTGGCTAGGAGGGGCGACGTACTATTCAACATCTGGTTGAATGGCGTTTCGAAGTTGAGCTTGAATTTGGATGCTAGGGTCGGGGATATTTCTTTCTCGACCACTGGTCGAGGGAATTTCAGCCTGAGGAGCAGGTTGATTTGAAGGATTGGTAGGTTTCTTTTTCTGCGCTTTAGATTTTACTCGACCCATATTTTGGAGGAGGGCCGGTGGAGTGTTTGAGGTAGCGCGAGAAAAAGGAATTTCAGGTATTAACAACGACGGTTTCTCCTCATCCTCAAACAATTAGGCTAGCAAGTCATCATCGATAGGTCTTTCACCTCCCCACGGATCTTCCATTAAAAGTTGCAAACATAAAAAGGGGGAGATGAGAACTTAAAGCCTAAAAACTTATGTTGAGAGTTGGAATAACGTTGCTCACATATAAAAGTTAAGCTTTTATACGGCCAGCAACATTCTAGCAAAAACACTAAGTCTTTTACAAGCAATTTGAGAAACAGATTAAAAAGCGGAAGTAAAAAGTTTTTCAGAGAAAATTTTTTCGACTTCGAGAGGGCGGTAAAAACCCAGTTTTTTAACTAGCTTAAAAATCAAATTTTTACTTCGATTTTACGCCTTAAATCTACAATCTCGACTACCAAATTGACTCCTAACTCCTATAAAACATTATTTCACTATCTTATCAAGCATCGATCAATATGCCCATTTACCCCAAAAAAGTCTTAGCCAAGAACATTCAAAAGCTCAAGGATAAAAACAGATATAAGACGGTTTTGCATGGCATCTCAAACGACGAAAAGATTTTGGAAACTTACTTGGATGAAAGATAGAGTATGAGCACGAATGTTTCGAGCGTCTGAACGAAAATTCCTTAAATCAGCAATGAACGCTTCAAGGTTTTTTGAGTTTTCTGAGCTTTGAAGGTTGAGGTTCTTTAAGGTTCTGGAAGAAGAGAAGGCAAGTGAAAGGTAAAAAGTAAAAATGTGATCTGGGGGTATTATTTACAGTGATCGTAGAGCCGTAAAAGAGGTAATCAGGGAATTACTTTTTTTCAAAGTATGGGGAAGTGCAATAGCCGTCAGACAATTTTTTGGAAAACCGAAAAGACTTGATTAGACATGATTGATTACTTTTTTCAAGAATGCATGGGCGGCTCTGACAAATTTGGTGGGGTAAGCGAAGAGTCAGTTTCCTAAGTTTACTTTATGCTGGTCGCAGTAAAGTAAACTTGGGGGAATTTTTTTTACCCAAAAATGGCTGCTTATGATGTGGCAAGGATTTCTCACATGTGGATGACACGTGGCAGAGTCGAAATAAGGCGGTGCTGTTCGATTATCGACCAACTATACATTGCTTCATCAAGCCTGACTATTAGATACGATCAGGCTGATCGTATGATTCAATTTATTTCCTTCTAAGGTTATAATTTTGTAATAATTACGTTGATTATTTCATCTTTATTGCCTTGATACAATAGTTAAGGCCCATTGACCCATGTAACCCCCCCCCCCCCCCCCCCCCCCCCCCCTTGAGTCTATAAATATGCATGAAATAGCTCAAGGAGGGGACTTTTCATCTTTGAAGCTTTTTTCTGAATATTGAAAGAGAGAGCATATAGTGCAATTATCTATCGTCTTGTTGTAATTCTCCCAAGGTTTGTGAAACTCAAAACCCTAGTTCTTTGATCACGACATTGGGATTCAATATTAATAATAGCACTAAGTGGATGTAGGTCATTACCATTCATTGGGGCCGAACCACTACAAATCATTTGTGTTTATTCTTTACCATTAGATTAAACTCTTAATTGTCATCTCATTTCCTGTCCTAGTTTTGACTCAGTGTCGTTGGCCAAATCAAGGGTCAACACTTTTAATCTTGACCTAATTATGACTTTAGGCCCACGTTTTCAATTATATGACTCGATTAGCAAGTCTTGCACCTTTATAATCACACAGTGTAACTGTCTTGTCTACCCAAGGCGTTACATTCCTCCTCCTTGCCATAGTCTGGTATGTGCTTGGACTTCAGCTACGATAGCTTCTGCCTAGGCTCAGAAATTTTTCTCTACACCATTTTGAATTGGAGTCTATTCTACTTGGAGAGAAACTTCTTAGTAGCCTCCAATCTTGCTTTGAAGTTTGAAGTAGGGTTAGGATGATTCATTGAGTTCCACGCATCTTGTGTCTCGAAACCACATATTCTCGTATTTGAACTTCCTTTGAAGTTTATCATTTTCTCCAAGGGTGTCCATGATGATGGGTGTAACGTCTCAATTTCCCTTATAAGGCTTAGTGCCTTGATTAGAGGGGCATGAGGGAAATGATTGATTTAATTGCATTATTATGTGATGGTATGCATGATTATATGGATTATGTGCCTTATATTATAATATGACTATATTGGCATGTTTAGGTGTATTAAGCATGCATGTGGGCCTGTTTCTTATTAGAAGGACATTTTTGTAGTTTGGCCCATTGAGGGCATATTTGTATATATATGTGTGCATATTGATCGAGACCACATTATTATGTGGACATGTTTGAGTTATTCGACACGAGATGATCCTAGGGAGCAAGTAGTGCTTTAGTCACAACAGGGATAAATACCTGGCTTGGGGCGAGCCAAGGGGTATTTTGGGTGATTGGAGAGTCACCGGGACTCATTCTAGCATGAGTTGTACTTTGGTAGAAATAGCATTATTCCGAGTTTAGCGGAATTATTTGAGAAATTTGGGTATAGAGCAGGATTAGAGAGTGAAAATGACATTTTTGCTCTTATAGGGTGTCGAGGGAGAAGCGGGTTGAGTGGGGGAATTTTGTTCATTTGGGACCGTTCGTATATATGGGTTCAGCTGAGTTCATTAACTCTAGAAAAACACAATCTCACTCTTATTTTCTCTCTCCCATTCTCTCTTTACTCTCGTTAGCTTTTTTTGAAGGAAACTTAAGTTTTAGAGCTTGGATTCAAGCAAGGTTAGAGTCATAAAGATTCTAGGGAAGATTAGAAGCTTGATAGCTGGGGGATTTTGCTGGAAAATGGACTTATCAGAGGTAATTTGAGATTTCAAGTTTTTGTGTTTTGTTTTCTTTAACTTTCTTAAGCTTGATTGAATTTTAAGGTTTTGGTAAGTTTTTAATCTGTTTGTAAGTTGGGTTTTGTTTCCTGGGATGTACTGGGATTGAATCATGGGTTTGGTACTATTTTGGGGTGAGTTTTGGAGGAATTGGCTCAGAGAAAATTGGGTTCACGAAGTGGCGCCGTGGCCATGTTCTTGGGGCACCGCGACCTTATGAACTCAGGAACTTGGGCAGTTCCCTAAACTGCCATCGTGGCGCGGCGCCGTCTGGGTTGGGCCGCAGCCCGTGTCTAGTGAAAAGAGGGTTGGGCTCTCTGACTTGTGGAGAGTCACGACGCCTGGGAGGGGCACCGCGACTCAAATTAGGAATATTGGCCAAAGTAGGTTTTAAGTGACGGGAACTCAAACCTAAGGGCTAGGGAAGGATTCTTTTACCCGGTTCAGTAGAATTCAAGGCCTGAAGACTAGGACTTGGTTTGGAAGTCTTTATTTGCTCGATATTAATAGATATCGTTTATTATTTGTTGTGACTAGGGTGATGCTAAGGCTCGGGACGGGAATGTGCTCTGGGGTCATTGGTAATTAACTCGTGCTTTGAGCAGAGGTAAGAAAATTGTACCCAATACGGGATGTATGTGATTTGGGCTTGGCCTAGTTGTTAAACATAGATTTGATTAGGGCTCGGGCCCCTTGTGAATGAGCATGATTATGATTGTGTCTGTGATTTCTTGAATAAGAATGCTTGAATACTATGTATGTGGATAATTGCTAAATAATGTATGCTTGTTTGCATTATTTCATTGAGGAAGGCTTGACTAATAAGTTAAGGATGACAATAGCGCGCTGAGCGTTTGTCAAAAGGCTTGACTTATAAGTCAAGGACAACAATAGCGCTCTGAGGTTGGTCAAAAGCATTGACTTATAAGTCAAGGATGGCAATAGCATGCCGAGCACTGGTTGATATGGTTAGGCCTAATCAGGAGCGTATTACACGCTTGACAGACCCTATGGTCATTGGAAAACTAAAGTGCCAGGTATGCTGGGGCAGCTCTAAGGCTAGTTATACAGAGGATAGGGCAATGGGCCCTGGGGTGACTCTATAGTCCCATATGCTAGGGAAACAGGGCCCAATATGATTTTTTAGTCATTTATTTAGGATAGCAGCCCCGGGGTGACTCTATGGTCACGTATTTAGGGAAATGGGCCCTGATATGACTTATTAGTCACTTATCTAAATTTAATGCATGCATGAGTAGGGTTATTACTGATAGGCATGCTTATTATGATTATGTATGTTATTAACTACTTATGAGTATGTTTAAGTTTTCTTGCTGAGCCTTGGCTCACAGGTGCTATGTGGTGTAGGTAAGGGGAATGGGAAGTTAGACCAGCCATGAGTTGGAGAGCTTCGGTGGCGACAAGTATATATGCAGCTGCTCGACCACCACGACTGAGGTTTCTCAGAGGAACTAAGGTCAAACCCAATTTTTTTCGCTTAGGTTGGCTGGTTGTATCTTTTGAACTGTAATTAACCTTTTAAATGTTATTTTGGGATTCCATGTATGAATGTAAACATTTTAATGAAATGGTTATTCCTTTTGACCAAAATTTTCAACCCTAAACCATTGCTAAGAGACTCATTTAGAGAGTCTACCACTATTTAAAACACACAATGCAATGGTCTTGGCTATCCAGGCCATTACAATGAGATTGTGATTTGAAGTTGTTGTTGGGAAGTTAAGGACGATTGGCTTTGGGAAATGAATCCTCCAAACTGTGGTGGCCATGCTTCTATCAAGTCAGGCTCTTTTTCAAGGTGCTTAATCCTCCTGGACTGACATGCTTTCTCTTCCAAGTGAAGGGTGTTCCATTTCATCCCAAGTCAATAAGCCCTGTGGTAGCTACCATCCATCTTAAGTCAAAGGAGTAGTAGGATGTATTCCCTTTCTTAGAGTAGTTGATGCATTACGAGTCATGTAGAGTACCATTAAGATCCCCCATTAAGAGAGTCAGGATTGGGTCTCCTTGAATATCATCCCTTAGTTGGTTCCAAAATTCCTCTCTGCCCAATGTAGAGGGAGGGCCATACACTACACAAATTTTCCAGGGAGTGTCCACCTAGTCTGAAGTGATGATACCATCTATTGAGTTATTGTTGGAGTCTCTAATAAAACATGAGACTCTGTTTTTACAGGCCATTATGAAGCCTCCTAAAAGACCTGATGGGGGAATGTAGGTAGAAGTAACAAAATTTAACTTAGACATCAAGGATACATACCGATCCTCTTGAACATTAGTTTCCGAGAAAATGAGGATTTTCGGTTAGTACAACATGAGGAGGTTTGCTAGTTCTCGGACTGCCGGGCCATGGCTGAGCCCTCGGCAGTTCCAGGCAAATGTTTTCATGGTGACCACGGAGACCTTTTTGGGACGGTGTCCAAAGCCCCAAACCAAAAAACTCAATGGGTAGGGGTAGCTTGGTTACTAAGATTCTGAATCGTGTTCGAAGCCAGGGTTGACGACTCTCCTTCTTTGATTGAGTCTTCTTTTTCATTGCTCCCTGCGGTTAGTTGTAACATTTCTTGAATGAATTCTTGTTCCTTTAAATCGTTGATTGTATCCAGACTATTCTTGATTGGAGTGGGTGAGGATATTCTCAAGGCCTTTTGTGGCTGCTCTCTTGGTTTCCAGCTGGATGAAGAAAGATGTTTCCTATTTGCATTCGAAATGGGGTCCACAATCAACCTTTGCCTCTTTGCTTTGGAATTCTTCCTGCTTTTCTCTTGTGATGTTGAAGGTGTTTCCCCAATCATGAAAGGATGGGGACATTATGAATTTTTTTGGATTGTTTGTTGGACAGATGGTTCCACGGTAGCCTTGTGGTTTTACTATTCATCTTGATTGGTCGAGGTATTGTGATTTTGTAACGTTGCCTAATTAGTGCTCAAAAATACACATTTATTGATTTAATAGTCAAAATAAATTAAGTTTTAATTAATATTTTCATGGAATTAATATGATTTATTTTGTTACTGAAAATATTTAATTTGATTTATTTTGTAGGAATTAATTGGTATTTTTAGGCACTTGGAAACAAAGAAAGAAGAAAGAAAGAAAGAAAATTAAAGAAAAGATGGCACACTTGAAGCAAAGAGGCAGGCCCAATTCCAATGGCCTAACCCACTCTCTCCAGTCATGCCTTCTCCCAGGGCGCCAAGTGGCACGACAGATGTGCGCCACGCGTCCGCTTGTACCCCAGCTCTGCTCGAACCCAAAGCCCGGCCCAGCTTCGCTCGCCCGCGTATGACCTGCGAACCATCTGGCTTGTCTGAATCGTGCCCAGGTGTTGCTTCTTTCCATTGCTTAGCTATGCCACGTGGCGTGGTCTCACTGGCTGCGGCTGGGTCAAACCCACCAGCTGCCACCATCCACCCAGTAGCCTATTTTCTTGTGAATTTTGGGCCTTTTACCTTCCATTTTGAGTTTTAAAAGCTCACATTGGGCATGATGACCATTCACTAAAATAGCTAAGTTAATATTAATAATAAGATTTGATTTTCAAAATCATATTTTATTATTAATGTTTCAGATTTATTTTGTAAACCTCATTTGCAGTTTAATTTCTTTTTAGTCCTTTTCTTCTTCTATAAATAAGGACTCTTCTTTCACATTTGGTATGTAATTTTTAGGTAGCAAAACTCTACCAAATTTTAGTCTCATTTCTCATATTTTCTCTCTAGAATTTTATGAGAATGTCTAATATAATAGGCTAATATTCTTAGGAAGGTTAGGAAGATCTTATATGCACTATGACTTTGTTTGGTATTTTTGATTCACCATGTGCTTAAAGTTTATATATTTGAGTGATTTATTTTCTTTCATCTCTATTTCTTCATCTTTTATCTTTATTTATGTTTACTAATATTATATAGATTTTTTCAAGCACTTTCTATGTATTATCAAATTAGTGAAAATAATATAGATAATATCTTTATCATTTCCTCCATCTCTTTCAGATGTATTTACTTTTGCTAAATTTATATAGAATTAGTCATGCTCTTTCTATGTATTTTATAAATAGTAAAAGTAATATTTGTGTGAGGTTTTATGTACAATCTTTTATTGGATTATCGTAAAGCCTTGGTTAGCCAAGACCGTTACACGGTGTATTTTAAATTGTGCTTAACTCGCTAAACGAGTCATTAGGCCATAAACGTGCATCTAAATGTGATTAATGGTTCAGAGTTAAAAATTTCGGTAAAAAGGAATGGATATTTCGTTAAAAAATTAAACTATACATGGGATCCCATAATAAACATTTACAAAGTTGTTTACAGTTCCAAAAAGGTCATTAAAACTCAAAAGTTACAACCCGCCGACCTAAGCGGCAAAAATAGGGTTTAACCCTATCTGAGAAACCTTGGCCGTGGTGGTCAAGCGGCCACATATGTACACATCACCACCTAAGCTCTCCAACTCATGGCTAGTCCAGCTTTCCTTTTCCCTTACCTGCACCACATAGTACTCGTGAGCCAAGGCCCAGCAAGAAAACTTAATACAAATGCATGAACAATATATACAAATTCAGATGTATATCTAGCATGCCCAGCAGTAATAACCTACTAATGCATGCATACAAGTAGAAATAAATGATTATAGAATCATTATGGGGTCTGCAACCCTAATTAGATGACCATAGAGTCAACCTGGGGCCCTTTTCCCTGAATAAAGGACCATAGAGTCAACCTGGGGCCCTTTGCCCTGGCTATGTGACCATAGAGTCACCCAGGGCTCTTTTGCCCTTGCTCTGAGTAACTAGCCATAAATCTAGCCGAGCACTTTATTTTTCAAGCGACAACAAGGTCAGTCAACGTAATAGTACATCCTTGATCGGGCCCTAGCCATTCGATTTGTGTGCATTATGCTATTAACTCTCTTGACTAATTAGTCAAGGCTCTAACAGGTATTCATATATCTTGCTATAGATGCATATACAACTACAGGTACTTATACATACAGGTATACTTCAAATAATTCAAGTATGCATACAAGATGGTCGTATATTTCAACCAATCATATACAAACATAGTGATAACCGTGTTCCATGACGGGCTCAGCCCCAATCAACAGATAATCACACGAAGCACATACTGGCTGCAGTTTTCTTACCTCAGGTCCAAGTGCTATAGACAATAGGAACGACCATCGAGCACGATCCCATTTTGAGCCCTAGCAAAAACCTAGTCACAACCCATAAATGGTGTTTCAATGAGTTTAAGTTCCAAAATCCAATCTCGCGCTCTCGGGACCTCCAATCCCACCAAACAGGGTGGTGGAATTGTCCCTCGAGCCCTCGGGCCGAAACCCCATAATGTACAAAAATTCATGCCCTGGAAAACAATACGACACTACGCTGCTGCCTAGCAGGAGCTACGACGCCACATTCAACAAACGTGAGCCGACCTCCCGACTTGCGCTGTAGCGCCACCCACTTGGCGCTATAGCGCCAATGCCAGAGAGCCCAAAATTCTAGGTTTTTATCAGAATTTCTTCGATCCTCAAACATAAAAATGGATTCCCAAACCTGTCATAATCCAAGAAATAGACTACAAAGCAGCTATAATACCTCCAACATAACTAAAAAACACAATAATCCAACAAACATCACCACCAATACTCAAATTTAATACTTGAGTTTTTGAAACTCAAGAACACTAAGAACGCCACCAGAAAATCAAAAACTTAGAGAGAACCAAAGGTTTAAATCATTACCTTAATAGCTGAAATGGCTTCCTAGCTTGACCCTAACAAGTTCCTAGCTCAAATCCTTCAAAAACCAAAGCTTTCCAATCAAAACTTTCAAGAGATTGAGAGAGAGAGAGTGAGAGAGAGAGAGAGAGAGCTAGTCGAGAGGGAGAAGGAGTGCTTTGTTTTGCTTCTTCAATTCTATAGATTTCTAGAGCTTAAATCAACCAAAGAAAATGACCATATTGCCCTTAAGCCCATAATTTACCACTTAAGGCCATTTCGGTCTTTTACCACCACAATTCACCATTTCCTTAAATAAGTCTCAACTATCTTCAAATATATCACCATACATTTATTCCCATTACCCGAAACCCCGGTAATGTACTAAATTACCAAATTACCCCTAGGCTCGCCCCTCGAGCCCGGTATTTAACCCTATTATGACCAAACTGCTACTTTGCTCGCTAGGACCTTCTGGTGCCGAATAATCCAAAAATAGCCACATAATAATGTGGTCTCAATCCATATACTGACAAATATACAAATATGCCCACAACGAGCCAAACTTACGAAAATATACTTCTAATAAGAAACGGGTCCACATGCATGCAAATACAACCATATAATTATACAACTCACATATTCATGCATATTATCACATGATAATACATGAAACCAATTATTTCCCTCCTGGCCCCCTAATCAAGGCGCTGAGCCATATTAGGGAATTTGAGACGTTGCAACTATCCTTTTCTTACAGACATTTCATTCTTAAAATTTTACTTGAATAACTTGGGATACTGACTCTGCATATCTGAATCTAGCTCCCAGGTCACTTCCTCGACCTTGCCGTTCCTCCATAACACCTTAATTAAAGGTATAGTCTTGTTTCTCAGGACCTTGTCTTTCTTGTCTAGTATCTGGGCTGGCTGGTCCTCATAGGAGAGATCTGCCTTAAGCTCTAGATCCTCGTAACTCATTACATGAGTCACGTCTGACACATATTTTTGAAGGACCAAAATATGAAATACATTGTGTACAGCCGACAATGTCGAAGGTAAGACCAATCTATAAGCCACTTGAGAAATCCTCTCCAGGATCTCAAATGGTCCTACAAATCTAGGGCTTAGCTTGTCCTTCTTCCCAAATCTCCTCACCCCTTTCCATGGTGAGACTCTAAGGAATACATAGTCTCCCACTTGGATCTCCACACTCCTATGTTTGGATCAACATAACTTTTCTGCCTGCTTTGAGAAGCGAGCATCCGAGCTCTGATCTTCTCAATAGCCTCATTAGTCCTCTAAACTGCCTCAGGACCCAAGTATTTCCTTTCATCTGTCTCATCCCAATGAATGGGAGATTTGCATTTCCTACCACAAAACATCTCATAAGGAGCTACCCTAATGGTCGACTGATAACTGTTATTGTAGGAAAACTCTATCAAAGGCAAATACTTACTCTAGGACCCATCAAAGTCCAACACACATGCTCGCAGTATGTCCTTTAATATCTAAATCGTCCTCTCAGATTGTCCATCTATCTGAGGATGATAAGCATTACTAAACTTTAACTGTATACCCATAGCCTTCTGCAAACTTCCCCAAAACTTGGAAGTTAATGTGGGGTCCCGATCTGACACGATCGACCTCGGGGCTCCATGAAGGCGCACTATCTCTCTCACATAGAGATATGCATACTGGTTAACTATATATGTCATCCTCACTGGTAAGAAGTGAGTTGATTTGCTGTATCGATCCACGATAACCCACACCGGATCATGTTGATCCACGGTCTTGGGTAATCCTACCACGAAATCCATCATGATGTCCTCCCATTTCCACTCTGGGATGTCCAGAGGCTGTAATAGCTCTGTTGGCCTCTGATGCTCAACCTTGACCTGTTGAGATGTCAAACACTTAGCCACATATTCTGTTACATCCTTCTTCATCCCAGGCCACCAATATAGCAATCTCACATCCTGATACATCTTCGTGGTGCCTGGATGCAAAGAGTTAGGGGTAGTATGAAATTCATCTAGAATCTCTCGTCTAATAACAGTGTCCATTGGAACACAGATCTGACCCTTGTACCTCAAAAAGCCTATATCTGGCACTGTATAGTCCCTAGACACTCCAGCTTAGACATCCCCTCTAATCTTTGTCAGTTATGGATCACCCAACTGACCTTCCTATATTCTTTCCAACAATGTAGACTGTAGCGTAATGTTGGCCAAATGGCCCACCAACAACTCTATACCAGCTTTGGTCATATCCTCTTCCAACTCTGGATATCTGTCTCGCATTGTATATTTATCCCGGACCATTTTGGCTTAAGGCATCTGCCACCACGTTGGCCTTTCCTGGGTGATATAGGATTTCACAATCATAATCCTTCACCAACTCCAGCCAATGCCTCTTTCTCATTTTCAGGTCTTTCTGTGTGAAAAAGTACTTCAGACTCTTGTGGTCAGTATAAATCTCACACTTCTCCCCATAAAGGTAATGCCTCCATACCTTTAATGTGAAGACCACTGCTGCCTGTTGGGGTTTTATGCCCTAATTAAAACCCAAATTCTTTGTAATCTCATTTTATTATCAATAAAAGAATAGAAATCATTTTTTCACTTGGTTAATCACTTTGCTCAAATGTTTTATTTTCATGATTATTTGTTTAATATAAACTTCTATTAAATCCCGAGCATATAGCTAATCTCATTTATAGTGACGTAATCACAGTGGAATATAAATATGATTATATGTTCAAAATAAGTTAGTCCTAAGATTAGTCAGTGCACCGGATTTACACTGACTTTCCAATCTACGATATGATCTACTTACTCATTACAGTGTTATGTTCTTTCCAGAACATTAGCAAAGTAGATAAGATCGGATGTATTTGTTACATCGGACAGGACCGATATTGACAGTTGATAAGATAAGTAAACATACCGTTATTATCTATTCTAGTCATATCATATAGTTGACCATAGGTCAATTCAATCTCAATTCTGAGTGGTTAGTATTCTAACTGATTGTATTATTTGAGTTCTTTGACTTGTTCGTTACCAGCTTACCCTACGGACTAGCCCATACTTACATCTTGGGAACTCGGTAGTATAATTGAGTGGGAGTGTTAATCATAGATATGAACTTCTATAGCTTCTGATGAAGAAGTGAAGCGATGGTTTCCTTTTAGTTTGGTTCAAGGTGTTAAATGATAGAGATCTCATTTCAGTAATTAAATTAGTTTACTGAAATATCATTTACAAGGAACTAAGTGTTTTAAGGATAAAATACAATGAGGGGTAAAACGGTATTTTAAGTCCTATCTCATTGTAGACCGTCTATAGAGGATTGAGTGACAATTATGGTTGTAACAATGGATAATTAATAGCGTATCTATATTTGTTATGGAGCGTTCTATGAATTCAAGAGTGCAATTCCAAGTCTATAGTGGAGTCACGAGGAATTAATAAGTTAGTAAATTTATTTGTTAGATTTATGATAACTTATTGGAGCTTGATTTCATAGGCCCATGGTCCCCATTGTACCTTGGATAAAATCATCTAGATAGTCTCAATTAATTGATTTAATCATCAATTAGAATTATCAAAGTTGACCAGGTCAATTTTGGATAGTTTCACAGAGTTGTGTAATTTTGAGAAGAAAAGAGAAATTATGGCAGATTTATTAATTATGATAAATTGGTATCTAAACTAATAAATAATTTTAAATCAAGGTTCAAATTATAAATAATTAATTTGATAAAGGATTTAAATAATTATTTAATTAATTAAATCAATAGAAAATAATACAGACCTTGATTTTAAGTCCAATTGGCTTATAATCAAATGGGAAATTTCACGGGCCTATAGCCCATGATAATTTCGACATAGGGCTTCAAAATGGCTGTTATTTTATTAATTTTTAATTAAATTAAATTTCCTAATTGAGTCTATAAAAGGAGTGTTTAGAGAGATGATTTCACAGACGACAGATAAGTCATAAGTCAGATTTTCTGATAGTTTTATATTCTCTCTAAACACAAGTCCTTTTCTAAGCCACTTTGTTATTTTCTCTTCTTCTCTCTATATCTATCTCATGTGTTGAGAATTTCCCATACTAGTATCGGTGGTTCTAAGGATACATTGGAAGATCGTGAAGAAAATAGAAGATCGGTTCAGTTTCTTGATAATACTCTGCGACAGAGAGGATACAAGAGTTAGAGAAACTGAATGAAGGACTCTTAATTCCGCTGCGTATACTGTAAGTATTATATTATTTGTTTCTCTTTGCATTCAATTTTAGAAACATGTTTTAGGCTATCTCATATTAATTTGTTTAATATTGGATATACATGAAAATAAATAAAGATCCTGTATAAGCTTTTTCCAACAACTGGCCTCAGAGCCTTTGGTAATCTTTATTTTCATGCATGAACATGTTTAAAATTGGATTATTTGATATGTTTGAATAATTGGATGGTTTTCATGTTTTTATGAGCATGTTGATTTTATGTGAATTTTAGCATTTTTTAGGTTATTTTGTTGTGTTTTCTATGCTATTAATTTTTATATATGCTTTATTTTGTGTAAAACATGGTAAAAATTAATTAGAAAATGGTTTTGGTTGAAAAAATTGCACAAAATTTTTTTTTTCGAAATTTTTGTTCTAGCTGCCATGCGCGCGCGCACACCGTGCACAGCTGCACACACACGCGCGCGCGCCCAGCGCGCCACCACCCATCCGCGCGCGGGCGCCTCATGCGTGCACCCCAGCCCCGCGCGCGCGCCACCACCAGCCAGTGCACCCCTACGGTGAACAGTACCCGATACGGGTACTGTTCATCCAGAATTTTTAAATTTTTTTTTTTTGAAAAAGAAATAAAATTAAAATTTGTTGAAATAAATTATTTATAATCAAAACCTAAAATATCTTTTTTGTTTTATCATTTAAATTTTTTAAAATAAGATATTTTGGTTAGTTAAGATTTGAATAATTAGATATTTTCTACAAAAATTCATATTCAAATTTAAAATTAGACTAACAACTTAATTTTAAATCTTTTAATATATTAAAGTATTAGAATTATGATATCAGATATTTAAGATATTTTCATTTAAATTCTTGAAATTTTTATTAAATCTTTATTTGAAAATATAAATATCTTTTTATTCTATAGTTTTTAATATTTAAATTATTTGAAATTTGAACATTGTTAGTTAGATATTTTTATGGATATTTGAATTTGTTTAACTATTTGAGATATTTTAGGGTTGTTATAATTATTTGTATTTTTTTTTAAATGGTGAAAATATTAGATAATAGTTGTAACAACATAAAATATTTTTGGAAAATAGTTAAGATATTGATTTTAAAATTTAAAATTGGTTAAATTTTGAAAAATATCATTCTTTTTCAGCCAATTAATAAAATATTTTTTTAATAAATGGGATTTAAATTAACATTGGTTAATTGTTGATAAATCCTATTTAAATTTAATTAATATTCTTTTTCAAATTAACCTAAAACCATGTTAATTATTGATAAATTTCATTTAAATTGACTTATTTTTTGTAAAAATTTAATTAATTTGAATTTTTTTTTGATAAATTCTAGATAATTAATTGTGGTATTTTTGCAAATGAAATAAATTGTGGTATTTTTGCATAAATTCATAGAATTGCTCATATAGTAACATGATTAGGCCCATCCAATTATAACATGTCTGTTTGCACTATATGTGGTATTTTTGCAATTGGGCTTAGATGCATATAGTGGCCCATATGTTTGTTAGATATATGGTATTTTGGCAAATAAAATATTCATAAAAATGATAGGTTTTATTTGGGCCCATTAGAAAATGTAAAGTTTAAATTCCTCTCTTGTGGATGATTCCACTTGTGAAGGCCCATTTGCTTTGCATGACTTTAGTGAGCCTAATCAATTAATAACAATTAATAAAACGAAGGTTTAAATTCTTGTCTTTTGGACCTTGTATGGAAGATAGGGGGCCTTTGTAGTGTGAACGACATACTGGACTCAGCCCTCCTCCATACAAGCCCAATTGTTAAGGCCCATTTACCTGAGTTGGACTTAATTGTATAGGTTCATTATATTAGTTAAACCTAAATATTGATTAGCAACAAATTAATTCTAAATTAATTGAATTTGTTTCAATGTGACACTTTAGAATTAATAAGAAATTATAGGACTTTGGTTTTAAAAATTTTAATCTGTTTAATTTTTTTTTGAAAACCATAGTCATTAATTTTCTAAAAATAAATAATAAAAATACTAATTTTAATTTTATAATGAGCTTATTTTAAGAATTTTATTCGATCTCCACCGTTGGTTTAACATAGTTAATAGCTTAATGGGGCCTCGAGGCGCTTTGATTCGTCCCCCTACGGAAGGTGTTCATTAGTTATTTTGACAATGTTAGATTTCGAAAGATAGATAATTATAGGTCAAACTCTACTAGACTCATCCCTACGGTGACTACTAGGACTAAATCTATGATTATTGAAACAGTGGGTCTAGCTCATAAAATAAGAGATTTTGTTTTCTTATTTTGATCGAATAGTAGGTTGTTAATAATGGTGTCCATTATTAAATGAGTTTACAACTCTATTTAGCTAGTGGTATTTTTGACTCTCGCCAACCGTGACAAGGATATCATAGATTAGTTAAAAACCTAAAGAAATAGAGATATGATTGTTTTTGGTATTTTTTCTCATATCTTACATATTTTTGGTATATGTTGTGCTATTTCTTGAAATTTGTGTGAATAGAAGTTTTATTGAGCAAATGTGATTGATTTCTATTTTATTGGTACTTTGTAGTTTTGAGTTATGGCTGTGTCTACTCCCATCCTTTCTCAACTTTCGATGGAGAAACTCACTGGAGAAAACTTCCTTAAATGGAAGCAAAACATCAACATTGTGTTGATAGGTGACAACTCCAAGTTCGTCATGACTGAGGAATCCCCAGAAGTTCCAGCTGAAGGAGCTACCAAGTCTGTGAGGGACAAGTATGAGCGTTGGCAGGCGGCTAACAACAAGGCGCGGTACTACATGTTGACTAGTATGGCCGACACTCTCAAGACAAAGATGGAGAATGTCGAGACAGCCTACGAAATCATGGATCACCTCCAAGACATGTTTGGTGCCAAGTCAGCGCAGACTCGTTTTGAGGCCACCAAGAAATATGCCAATGCTCGAATGGCACCTTCTCAACATGTTCGTGATCACCTGATCAAGATGACAAACTACTTTCAGGAAGCTGAACTGCACGGAGCCATAATATATGAGGAAACTCAAGTTGGCTTAATCCTCAACAGTCTTTCTCCAGCTTTCCTTCCATTCACCACCAACTATGTGTTGAATAAACTCAACTATGGTCTGACGCAGCTCATGAATGAGCTTCAGACTTTTGAGTCTATTATGGGTGGACCTAGTAAGGGAGGAGAAAAGAAGACAACTACTACTACTGCTGCTGATCTAGCTAAGGCTGAAGCTAACCAAGCTTCATCTTCAAAAGCTGGAAACAAGAGGAAAGGAGGGCAAAACAATAACCCCAGGCCTGCAAAAGCTGCAAAGGCGAGTGCACAACCAAGTGCACAGACGCCTAAGGGGAAAAATAAGAAAAACAAGAAAGGTAAAGGTAAATGTTTTCACTGCAAAGAAAAGGGACATTGGAAACAAGATTGCCCCAAGTTTCTAGCAGATAAAAACAAAGGTAATGATTATAGTTCATTTATCTTAGAAACATGTGTTTTAGAGAATGATAACTCTGTTTGGATTATTGATTTTGGATCTACTAACCATGTTTGTAACTCTTTACAGTTTCTTGAATTGTGGGAGGAAGTGAACGAAGGCGGCTTAAAGCTTAGAGTTGGGAACAGAGCGTTCATTGCGGCCCAAGCTAGAGGAAGAGCTCGTCTGAAGTTCGGAAATAAATTTTTAATTTTAAAAGATGTATTTTTTATTCCAGATTTTAGTAGAAATTTAATTTCAGTTTCCATGTTGCAATTAGAACGATTTGTTATGACTTTCACAAGTTTTAATATATCTATTTCTTTCAATGGATCACAATTGTGTATTGCATGTTTGGAAAACGGGCTTTATATTCTGCGACCTAACGAACCCCTCGCTCTTAACAATGATTTATTCAAAGTAGCTAAACCTAGGACCAATAAACGTCAAAAGACCGATAACAATAATATGACGTATTTATGGCACTTGAGACTAGGTCACATTGGCTATGATAGGATTCAAAGACTTACAAAGGACGGACCTTTGAGGGAACTCACCTTAGGTGAATTACCTGTCTGTGAATCTTGTCTAGAAGGCAAACTGACTAAGCGTCCATTCTCTGCAAAGGGTGATAGGGCCAAAGAACCACTTGGTCTTGTGCATTCAGATGTTTGTGGACCTTTGAATATACAAGCCAGGGGTGGTTTTGAGTATTTTGTCACTTTCATTGATGATTACTCTAGATACTCATGTCTTTACCTAATGCATAGGAAATCAGAAACATTTTCAAAGTTTCAGGAATTCCTAGCAATGGCTCAGAACCAATTAGGTAAAAGGTTAAAGATCTTGCGATCTGATAGGGGTGGAGAATATTTGGATATGCAGTTCCAAGATCATTTAACTGAACTTGGGATTTTATCACAACTTACTGCCCCAGGTACTCCGCAACAAAATGGTGTAGTGGAACGCCGAAACAGAACTTTATTGGAAATGGTTAGATGCATGCTTAGTTACTCAACTCTACCAACTTCGTTCTGGGGACATGCAATTGAAACCGCAAATGACATTCTCAATGTCGTGCCGTCAAAATCAATCCCCAAAACACCTTTAGAACGCTAGAATGGTCGTGAACCTAGTTTACGCCATTATAGAATCTGGGGGTGTCCCGCTCACGTCCTGAGGAAAAAGGAGGGAAAGCTAGAACCGTGAACTGAAGTTTGCATGTTTGTTGGCTATCCTAAAGGTACTCGGGGTGGACTTTTCTACAGTCATTCAGAAAAGAAAGTGTTTACTTCTACAAATGCTACTTTTCTGGAAAATGACTATGTCCAGAACTTTAAACCTCGCAGCAAAGTAGTTTTAGAGGAGATGGTTAAAGAATTGACTCCAACCAATGTTCCATCATCATCAATGCAAGTTGATGATGAAATTCCCACTCTTCATGTACAATCGACGCAAGTCGATTTAAATGAAGAAAGTACCACTGTTCCTGAGCAAATAGTCACGGAGCCTCGTCGTAGTGGGAGGGTTTCTAGAAACCCAGTTCGCTATGGTTTGGATGGTGAAACCAATATGGTTGTTGGTGACACTAGTGATGATGATCCATTGTCTTTCAAACAGGCAATGGCTAGCCCTGAAAAGGAACTATGGCTCGAAGCCATGAAACAGGAAATGGAGTCCATGTACTCAAATTCCGTCTGGGATCTTGTGGAAGCACCTAGTGACTTTAGGGCCATTGGGTGCAAGTGGATCTACAAGAAGAAACGAGGTGTTGATGGAAATATCGAGACTTATAAAGCTCGATTAGTGGCAAAGGGTTATACCCAAAGAGAAGGCGTGGACTATGAGGAAACTTTTAGTCCGGTAGCCATGCTCAAATCCATTCGCATCCTCCTATCCATAGCAGCCGCTCTCGACTATGAGATTTGGCAAATGGACGTAAAAACAACTTTTCTTAATGGAAAGCTTGATGAGGTCATTTATATGGATCAGCCGGAAGGATTTAAAGTATCTGGACAAGAAGGAAAAGTTTGTAAGTTAAATAGGTCCATCTATGGACTTAAGCAAGCTTCTCGTTCCTGGAATCTTAGGTTTGATGAAATAATCAAAACCTATGGCTTTGAACAAAATATTGATGAGCCCTGTGTTTACCAACTGAAGGCAAATCAAATAGTGGTATTCCTGGTTCTTTATGTAGATGATATCTTACTCATTGGAAACAATGTTAAGAAATTATCAGATGTGAAGAATTGGCTGAGCACTCAATTCCAGATGAAGGATTTGGGTGAAGCAAGTTATGTTCTAGGTATCCAGATCATCAGGGATAGAAAGAACAGACTCTTAGCTCTATCTCAAGCAGCTTACATAGATAAAGTGCTTGAACGTTTCTCAATGACAAATTCCAAGAAAGGGCGTCTACCGTCCCGCCATGGAATTCATCTTTCAAAGAAGCAGTCTCCCCAGACTCCTGAAGAGGAAGATGCAATGAGAAAAGTTCCTTACGCATCTGCAGTTGGAAGTCTGATGTATGCCATGTTGTGTACTAGACTAGATATCTGCTATGCAGTGGGAGTAGTGAGCAGGTATCAGTCAAACACAGGACCGGAACATTGGATAGCAGTTAAGCATATCCTGAAGTATTTGAGACGGACTATGGATTATATGTTAGTCTACAAGGGTGGTGTTCTGAACCCTGTAGGCTACACCGATTTAGATTTTCAGACTGATGTCGATGACAGGAAGTCTACTTCTGGAATGGTGTTTACTCTTGGGGGTGGAGCTGTGATTTGGAGAAGCGTAAAGCAGTCTGCAATCTCAGATTCCACCATGGAGGCTGAGTACATAGCCGCGTCAGAAGCAGCTAAGGAAATAGTCTGGCTAAAGAAGTTCTATTCGGATCTTGGTGTTATTCCAGAAATGGATAAACCACTTGTGTTGTTTTGTGACAATACAGGAGCGATAGCCAACTCAAAAGAACCTCGAAGTCACAAGAGGAGTAAGAATATAGAAAGGAAGTATCACATTATTCGAGAATATGTGGCCAGGGGAGATGTGAAGGTTATGAAGATTGCAACTGAAGACAATCTTGCGGATCCGTTTACAAAGACACTACCAGAAGCTACATTTGATAAGCATATCAAGGAGATGGGATTAGTAGAATTAAGGCATTAGTTTCAATTAGTGCAAGTGGGAGTTTGTTGGGGTTTTATGCCCTAATTAAAACCCAAATTCTTTGTAATCTCATTTTATTATCAATAAAAGAATAGAAATCATTTTTTGACTTGGTTAATCACTTTGCTCACATGTTTTATTTTCATGATTATTTGTTTAATATAAACTTCTATTAAATCCCGAGCATATAGCTAATCTCATTTATAGTGACGTAATCACAGTGGAATATAAATATGATTATATGTTCAAAATAAGTTAGTCCTAAGATTAGTCAGTGCACCGGATTTACACTGACTTTCCAATCTACGATATGATCTACTTACACATTACAGTGTTATGTTCTTTCCAGAACATTAGCAAAGTAGATAAGATCGGATGTATTTGTTACATCGGACAGGACCGATATTGACAGTTGATAAGATAAGTAAACATACCGTTATTATCTATTCTAGTCATATCATATAGTTGACCATAGGTCAATTCAATCTCAATTCTGAGTGGTTAGTATTCTAACTGATTGTATTATTTGAGTTCTTTGACTTGTTCGTTACCAGCTTACCCTACGGACTAGCCCATACTTACATCTTGGGAACTCGGTAGTATAATTGAGTGGGAGTGTTAATCATAGATATGAACTTCTATAGCTTCTGATGAAGAAGTGAAGCGATGGTTTCCTTTTAGTTTGGTTCAAGGTGTTAAATGATAGAGATCTCATTTCAGTAATTAAATTAGTTTACTGAAATATCATTTACAAGGAACTAAGTGTTTTAAGGATAAAATACAATGAGGGGTAAAACGGTATTTTAAGTCCTATCTCATTGTAGACCGTCTATAGAGGATTGAGTGACAATTATGGTTGTAACAATGGATAATTAATAGCGTATCTATATTTTTTATGGAGCGTTCTATGAATTCAAGAGTGCAATTCCAAGTCTATAGTGGAGTCACGAGGAATTAATAAGTTAGTAAATTTATTTGTTAGATTTATGATAACTTATTGGAGCTTGATTTCATAGGCCCATGGTCCCCATTGTACCTTGGATAAATCATCTAGATAGTCTCAATTAATTGATTTAATCATCAATTAGAATTATCAAAGTTGACCAGGTCAATTTTGGATAGTTTCACAGAGTTGTGTAATTTTGAGAAGAAAAGAGAAATTATGGCAGATTTATTAATTACGATAAATTGGTATCTAAACAAATAAATAATTTTAAATCAAGGTTCAAATTATAAATAATTAATTTGATAAAGGATTTAAATAATTATTTAATTAATTAAATCAATAGAAAATAATACAGGCCTTGATTTTAAGTCCAATTGGCTTATAATCAAATGGGAAATTTCACGGGCCTATAGCCCATGATAATTTCGACCTAGGACTTCAAAATGGCTGTTATTTTATTAATTTTTTAATTAAATTAAATTTCCTAATTGAGTCTATAAAAGGAGTGTTTAGAGAGAAGATTTCACAGACGACAGATAAGTCATAAGTCAGATTTTCTGATAGTTTTATATTCTCTCTAAACACAAGTCCTTTTCTAAGCCACTTTGTTATTTTCTCTTCTTCTCTCTATATCTATCTCATGTGTTGAGAATTTCCCACACTAGTATAGGTGGTTCTAAGGATACATTGGAAGATCGTGAAGAAAATAGAAGATCGGTTCAGTTTCTTGATAATACTCTGCGACAGAGAGGATACAAGAGTTAGAGAAACTGAAGGAAGGACTCTTAATTCCGCTGCGTATACTGTAAGTATTATATTATTTGTTTCTCTTTGCATTCAATTTTAGAAACATGTTTTAGGCTATCTCATATTAATTTGTTTAATATTGGATATACTTGAAAATAAATAAAGATCCTGTATAAGCTTTTTCCAACACTGCCAACTTTAGATCATGAGTGGGGTATCTCTGTTCATACTCTTTCAACTGAAGTGATGCATAGGAAATCACCTTCCCTGACTGCATAAAAAAACAACCCAAACCTTGATGTGAGGCATCACAGTATATCACGAATTCTCCTGATCTGTTGGAAGACTTAGAACTGGAGCTGTAATCAATCTCTGCTTCAGTTCCTGGAAGTTGTTCTCACACTTATCTGACCACACAAACTTCTGATTCTTGCGTGACAGTTCAGTCAATGAAGTAGTAATCCTTGAGAACCCTTCAACAAAACTCTTGTAATAACCTGCAATTCCAAGGAAGCTCCTAATCTCCGAGGCATTCCTTGGCCTTGGCCAATCTTTGACTACCTCAATCTTGGTTGGGTCCACTTTGATCCCATCCCTGCTAACAATATGACAAAGGAAAGTTATCTGAGGTAACTAGAACTCACATTTCTTGAACTTTGCAAACAATCTATGTTCCCTTAGTCTCTATAGAACCAACCTGAGATGGTTCTCATGCTCTGACTCTGACTGAGAATAAACCAGAATATCATCGATGAAGACGATCACAAATTGATAACTCCATTTTAGGATGTATTTTTGTGGTAATCTTGAGTCTTTATGTTTGTTTTTTGAAAGATTACGCTTGTGTTTGTCTTTGTTGTAGGTTGGTGTTTTGACTCATGAGCTAACACTACTAGAAATATAGGCTTTTACTTCATTTTTTACATATAGAATATAAAAAAACTGAAGTAAAAGCCTTTCAATGGGGTTTTACTTCGCTTTTGGGAATGGTAGAACATAAAAATAGGCTATTACTTCGGTTTCTTAAAAAAACGAAGTTAAAATAAAAAATTAGCAAAGGCCATGTTTGGTTTGCACACTATATTGAGGCTTTTCACTTCGGTTTTTATGAAAAAACCGAAGTGAAAAGTGGAGCAAACCAAACGCGGCCTTAAAGGCTTTTACTTCGGTTCTTATATAAAAACCGAAGTAGAAAGGGTACTTTCTACTTCGGTTCTTATATAAGAACCGAAGTAGAAATGGTACTTTCCACTTCGGTTCTTATATAAGAACCAAAGTAAAAGAGTTTTAATACCCTTAATATATAGCTCTCACCTCATTTGTCTCTCTGAACCAAAAATCCCAAACGCCAAACCCAGAAAACCTCCATTGTTGTAGTACTCCCACGAGGGTTTCACTAAATATACCATTTTTTATGTTTTTTTTTTACCATTTGAAACCATTTTTCTTACTTAAAAATAGAAATATTAGTTCCATTTTTATTTTTGAGGGAGAAAATAAAGACTTTGGATGTGGGTATTTTTAGGGTTCGAAAATGGGTATTGTTATTGGACTTTGATTGATTTTCTTACATTAAAATGTGTTCTTGAGCTTCAAAAAAGGTACGAATCACTAAATCTTTGTTTGTATGATTTTTTTTATTTTCCATATTATTTTCAGATTTTTTTTCTTATAGATATAATGTGTTTATTGTATATAAGTTATAGAGTTGCTAGTATTGATTTAGAGGTTATTTTGAGCATCAAAGAAGGTTTGTTACCTTAAAACTTTGTTTATGATAATTTTTTTTATATTATTCCGAATTTAATACTTATTTTTTAGTATATTTGTGTTATATTTTTTTTTATTTATTTTGTTATTTTATATAATGTTATTAATTATATATATATATTAGTAAAATTTAAAAATTGTTGTGACTTGCTATTTAAATTTCTAAACATAGCTTTAATAGGTAACATTGTTGCCAATGTTAGAACTTAAAATGTTTGGATTATTAGTGACATTTGTTTTTTATTTTCTATAACTAGCTAGCTTGATATGTTGTTTGATGATTATGTAACTAGTTTAATTAATTATGTAATTGATTTTTATTTGTTTTTGTTTAATCTTTTTAGTAGGGTTGTTGATTTATTTGCCAATTTTGTATTAATTTTGGGTGACTTCAAGAGTAATATTGGAGGTGAGTGATCTTTAAATTTTATTTATTACTATTGTAATATTTATTTATAAAATTAGAGTTAAATCAAGCATGTTTTACTTTAGTGAAGTAGGTTATGGGAAATTTGTTGTTGGCGGTGATATAATGATAGAATTATGTGTGTTGATTTTGTGTTTGTTTGTGTTGAATTTATATATAATTATAAAATTGGGATATGCCACAAAAACAAAGGAAACTCTGCCAATTTTTTTTTATAGATTTTATCAATTGTTTTCCTTTTTCAATTCGTACACTATGTCGAGATATTTTGTGTGTTATTTATAGGTTTTTAAATTTTTGGAGACGTTAAAATACAGTTGTTATGATGCCGAAGTTTTGTTAGACTTAGGAAAATTTAATAATTAAACTTCAATTATGTTGGATGTCCTAGAAAAAAGAACTAGGAGTGGAAGATGTAGAGGGATATGAAATTTGGATAAGAGCGCAAGAAACGAAGAAGACTCTTGTCGAAGATAACTTGGACAAAAAAATTGAAGAAAGAGTTGTTAGTGTTTATAAAAATAGAATTGGGCCATTTAAAAATAATTAGAAATAATTATTAAAAAAGGGGGGGGGGGGGCTTTCTACTTCGGTTATTATGTAAAAACCGAAGTAGAAAGTGGGGATTCTACTTCGGTTATTATGTAAAAACCGAAGTAGCATCCCCACTTTCTACTTTGGTTTTTACATAATAACCGAAGTAGAAAGTGCCCACCAAGGAAGCGTACCCCACTTTCTACTTCAGTTATTATGTAAGAACCGAAGTAGAATCCCCACTTTCTACTGCGCTTTTTACATAATAACTGAAGTAGAAAGCCTATTTTTCACTTCGGTTTTTAACTACTTTTTACTTCGCTCCGAACTACTATGGTTGTGAATAAGTGACTATTAAGTCATACTCTAGATAGATGACTAATAAGTATATCTCTGAATAGCTGACTAATAAGTCTATCTCTGAATAGATGACTAATAAGTCTATCTCTAGGGCTTTGCACCCTAAGCCATGTGACGTTTAGTCACCTGAGCCTTTTGATCCTGACTCTACGTAACTAGCCTTTAGACTAGACAAGCGCTTTTAGTTTTCATCGAACTTGGGGTCGGTCAAACATTTCATGCTTATGGTGATTAGATCTAATCATTTTAGCATGTGTTAAACCCATTAATGTCATTCTTGACTCTTAAGCCAATACCATACGACCAGGGCTCATATCACCGCTGAACTTGACTGATAAGTCACAGCTTCAGGATCAATACCAAACACCATTGCCGTTCTCTGACTAGTAAGTTAGTGCCATACACAGATTAGCAAAGCTACTATGCATTTACTATGCAATCATTGTCCACATACCATGCATGTCACATACTAGGTGCAGTTTTCTTACCTCTGGTTTGAGCGTGAAATAATAAAAGAACGACCCTTGAGAACGATCGGTCCTTTAAGTTCCTTACCGGTCACCTAGTCATAACCAATATAAAATCCCATCAATAAAATGAGAAATTAAAGGTTCCTAGACCAAGTCCTAACCTCCGGGATGTAGAATTCTACTAAACTAGGTAGTAGGTTCGATCCCGAGCCCTTAGGTTTGAGTTTCTGTCACTTAAAACCCATTTTGGCCAAATTCCCATTTTGAGCTCTGACCCCAAGCACTTGAGCCACAGCTCCGCTCAAGTTAGGGGCCCAAAGCCCTCTCTGACAGCATTAGCATCGCGATGCTTCTCACTGGCATCGCGACTCTAATAGCCCAGCAGCACCATCTTCTCCTTCGCACAACTTGAGCCGCTGTGCCCAAGAACAGGGCTGTAGCTCGACCTGGAACCTAGATTTTTCCCCTATTTTTTCTCAAACCAAAAATAACCAAACCTTCCTCAAATCAATCCCTAAATCAACACCAATCATCTCCACAACACAACCAACATTAAAACAGCAAAACCCCAAGCTTTAAACCACTTCCAAATACACAATCCAAATTCCTAATTACACAATCCAAAATATCAAGCTTATAAATAACTTCAAAATAGAGTATAACTAGAAACTAAGGCTTAAAATTCTTACCCCATTTACGAATTAGCCTCCTGCCAATTGTTGTAACACAACCCTAAGCTCCAAGCCTCCAAAACCTCAAGAACCTAAAGCTTTAATCTCTCTATTTGGCTTCAAAAGTTCAACCCGAGAGAGAGAGAGAGTGAGATGAGGGACTCTGTTTTGCTTAAGACCTTTCTACAACCATCCACCCTTAAGTTGATCCCATGGTCAAAAGACCAAAATACCCCTAGGTCATTTAATTCCCTCTCAAGGCTAACAAGGGTAAAACCGTCCTTTCTCGCCTATCCTGTTAATTATAATTAATGACCTCCAATTCCCGTTACTCCCGATTTCCTCAAATAATTGTAAAATCCTATCCAATTACCTATTCATTCCCGGTAATGTACTAAGCATCAAATTACCCCTAGATTTACCCTGAGCCTGTAAAGTAATCCCGTTATGACCAAACTGCCAACTTGCATTCTAAGATCGTCTTATGCCGAATAGCTTGAACATATCCTCATAATAATGTGGTCTCATCCATAAATCACCAACATGCACATAAAAATACAGATATGCCCTCAACGGGCCGAATTGTGAAAATGCCCTTCTAATAAGAAGTGGGACCACATGCATGAAATTATCATCATATCATCATATAATTCACGTAATCATGCACTTTGTTGACCCTTGATTTGGTCAACGACATGGAGTCAAATAAAACGATAGAAATTAGATGAATTCAAGTCAAGAAGATAAATGACACAAGGATTTATAGTGGTTCGACCCCAAGTGATTGTAATGACCTACATCCACTTAGTGTTCTTATTAATGTAATGGAAACATGCGATCAGTAAACAAGGGTTTACCAAATTTCACAAGCTCAATAATAGATACAAAGTATTGTCTAAAAACAATAATTTTCTCTCTCTGAGTCTCTAAAATATCTCTCTCATGAGCCCTTTGAGCCTTATTTATAGGCTCAATGATCTACTTATGGGCCGATGGGCCTTGATTATATTTAATACAAACATATCTGAATAATAATGGAAATTATAATTATTACATAAATGCAAGATCAAATATCTTTAGAAAATAGCTGATGTACTGCGACCAACTTTGGTCGCCTATGAAACATGCCCTGTGCAGTACAAATTCTCCTCTGGTCGATGGTCGACCAGAATGTAACCAGTTAAATAGTCATGCGCATCTCATGTGCTTACTAATCTTGTCACGTCATCAAGTGAATCTTTTTTGGGTAAACATTTGTCGCCCAAGTTTATTTTACTGCGACCATCATTTAATAAACTTGCTCGACCAACTAGTCGTCTGACCTGTCACATCTGTCAACACCTTTCGAGAAAGCAAACAATCATAACCTTTACAATTTCTCAAAAATATTCTGTGGCTATTGTAATTCCCCATACATCGAGAGCCTACTCTCATCATTACTTTTCAACAACACCAAGATCATTATAAATATATTACCTTCCAGCTTTCACTTTTTACCAAAGCTTTATCTCCTTAAGAGCTCAGGAAAAATTTCCAAGAAAAACCCCAAAAAACATATGTGATCCGAGACGCCATTGATCAACTTCGAGCAAGAATCTACATGTTTTCTTTTACAAATCATACTCCAAGTAAGCTCTGAACCCACCTTTTTCTTTTATGTAATCTAGAATAGATTTCTTAAGTTTTTCTGATTGTGCCTCCATTGTTCTTGAGAAAAAGATTTTCGGGTAATCGGGTTTAGACAAAGATGTATAGAAACATGCTAGAATAGAAATTTTAGGTAGTATAAAATACTAGGCGAGGTTTGGAAATTAATGTGGGACATAGGAGTACTGATTTAGGGCCTGAAATCGAAGTGAAAATTTGATTTTATTATTTTCGGAAAAACTGGGTTTTTCCCGCCTATTTTCGGAGTAAAAAAGTTTTCTCGGAAAAACTTTTTACATTCACTTTTTGATCTATTTTTCAAACTGCTCGCATGTTTGTAGTGTTTATATCAGGATGCTGCTCGTCGTATAAAAGCTTAACTTTTATACACGAGCAACGTTATCCTAGTTATTCTCTTTCTTCTATCTATTGGTCTAGATTCTCACTTCCCCTTTGCTCTTCTCAGATATTCATGCACGATCCTTGGGGAGGTGAGAGACCAATAGATGAAAATCTTCTCGCGTTGCTGTTGGAGGATCAATAACATCCTTCTTTTCCCTTCCCTCAGCCTTTATTTTCACTTCAAAATCCCATGACTAGTCCTTCAGACATTCGGCCACACATGGGTCGTGTCAAATACACAGCTCATAAGAAAAAGAAAACCACCAATACTCCTTCTAACCAACCAGTAACCAATATTAAGGGTACATCAAATGACCCTCAACCTCTAAATTTCTCACCACCAGACATTCAGCCAAAAGCTCGCCCTCACGATGGCCCCCGAGCAAAAATGGATTGGTATGTTGCCCCTCCTAGTGTCATATCGACCAGGATGGTGGTCAAGTATTCCAAGAAGTACGGGCTTCCTGGAATTATTTTACATAAACCCACACTCGACCAAAGGGCAAATGTGCCTGGAGGCGCCTGGTCGAGGTATCACATCGAGGCAGGGGCAATCTTGTCATTGTAGAATTTTTTCCAAGGGGTAGCCAATTATTTCAAGGTCGCCCCCTTACAAATAACACCCAATGGTTATAGAGCACTATCAACACTCTATATCCTTTACAACCATAAAAAATGGCCTGTGCCTACACCAAACTGATCAGCTATTTGTTCAATCTCAAATCCAACCCCAACCAAAACAACACAGGGTGTTTTCACTTTTTCCATCAGGATTCTGCTTGCATATTCCTGAGTGTTGTTACCTACAAATCCAACGTAGGAAAATACTTCCAGGAGTACTTCCTTACGACAGACCTAGTCGCTGACAACCTGGCCTTCACTCGAGGATGTAAATTTTTCAATCTCTGGTCGTACTTTTTTCTATTCCTTGTCCTTAGTAATTTGGTGTTGTGTCTAGGTCCATGGTACCACCCAAACCCCACTCCAGAGATGGAGATGAGGACTGCAGCCCTGGCTAGCATGACGAACATAGAAAAAAGCGTAAAAGAGCTGGTTACTAAAAGAAATTTAAGGCTAGTCGGCCTTTTGGAACCTCATCACGACGTGAGGGAATCCACCGTGGGGAGTGCCACTAGAGAGGGCATATGAAAGGAAATCCCTGAGCAGCAGCAAGATGTGTCACAACCCCCGAGGCGACAAGCAACGGGAGTGACCATCTGAGAACCATCTAGCAACCCTCAGGCCACTACTACCCCTGCCCACCATGGGAGGGGAAAACAAAAACTATCAGAATATACCAGCCCTATATCCGAATCCTTTGATGAGAACGGTATAAACCTCTCACTCTTAGATAACTTGCCTATCCCCTGTCACTTATTCGATAGGGATGACAACTTTAAATTTATGACCAGTAATTTTAATTCAGACTTCTTCGAGGCAAATAATGAGTGTAGCTGTAGTTCTATAGATAATATATCGACCAGTAATAATAGCTTTGGTATACTACTTAGAATTTCTCTTTGCATTATTTCATTATGACCCTAAACTATCTGGTCTGATCGTTTTTATTTTTATTTTTTAGTCATGCCGTCTAAAGATGCTTTCGACATGTATGCATCGGTCGAAGCTCCATCGAGCAAGAAGAGACCGAGCAGAAGACATTCGGGGGAGTGCAGTTGTGAGCCTTCCAAGAAAAGGCTCGATTAAAAGACCCTCCCGCTCCAACTCCTTCCGGAACTACAACTCCTCCTCTTCCTCCTCGCAGTGGCCCTTCCTCCAAGCAGGCAGGGAGATCCCTGGCCGCTGATTTGCTAAACAACGCCTTTAGTACTACCCATGAGAAGCTACAAAGACTGTCCAGGCACTATCGCAACCAGGAAGCCTTTGCCCATCTTCTTCCGCTGAAGCACAGCCAAGTCATGAGCCACGGGCTTTTTGAAGTCCTTAGTGTAAGTGTTTTTTTTTGTATTGAGCAACATTTTCTCTAATTTCCTTTAACTGTTTCACTTTTTTTTTTTTTATTTCTATTCTCTGGGTATTTTAACCGTGAGCCATAGTTGGCATCATGCTGAGGAGATTGAGGCCAAACATGCCAAGGAGACCAAGGTGTGT
Source organism: Humulus lupulus (assembly GCF_963169125.1). Lineage (NCBI taxonomy): Eukaryota > Viridiplantae > Streptophyta > Magnoliopsida > Rosales > Cannabaceae > Humulus > Humulus lupulus. Next base: position 101,075,262 of record NC_084800.1, read on the forward strand.
GAGGAGAAGGTTAAGGCAGCTGAAGACAAAGTCGCCAGTCTAACCAAGGAGTTGAAAAGGAGCCGAGAAAAGTTGTCCAAAGCTATTGCTGCCAAAGAAAAGTTTAAGGAGGCTTCGAAGAACAACTGCAAAGAATCAACCAAACTCCAAGAGGACCTGGTGGCCAGCATGAAGGAGGCTACCGAGCTAGAGAAGCGGGTCAAGCTCCTCGAGGAGACCAATTCTCAAAACCTGGAGAGCTTCAAAGGAGAAACTTTCAATTGCTTCTATCTTTTTTAGAAGAACAACCCAGGGGCGAATTTCAACTAACTTCCCAAGCAATTGAGGCAAGTCAAACTGGGGAAGTGCGCTGCTCTCTTGGAAGAGGAAAAGAAAGCTCAGGAATATCCTAAAATTTCCTTGGCGACAGGCGTCTACGAAGCCAAAGAAGATGCAAGGACAACAGTCGACTAGCACCCTCAGCAAGACTCTCCTCTAGCCGCACAATAATTCATTATTTTTTTTAACTTTGTAACTAAAATATGCGAACATTGGTTCGTAATGTTGAGACAATTTTGCTGCGTAATGCAACTTTCTTTTAATTTTAATTACATCTGAGCAGCAACTGCTCGTGGTGTAAAGATATTTCATTATGATATTATAATATTTTTATTACTATTATAACATCTGTTCGTGTAACTGAACTTAGCATAACACTTTGTTTAGATTTTGCAAAATTTAACTAAATTTTTAGAAAAATACTCTTAGTGTCGTAGTATGCTTTCCCTTATTTTGCTCCTGTGCTTTCATATGCTTGTTGATATGCTTTGCTCACTTAGTATCTTATATGCCCCCCAAGTGATTGTGGAGCTTAAGGTTCTTGGTCACTTGCCATGACCAAGTCCTATTCGAACATTACTGCTCGCGTACTTATAAACAATTAACGAAGATATAGCAAAACAACACATGTAATGAGAAGATACTTGTAATAAATACAATAATTGGCAAGAATAACTGGTTGTGTACAGTTCCTTTTATTTCTCATAATAAAATGGACAAAATCGTGTCTATACGAGTGATCAAGAATTGATCTTACACTTATAAGCGACCAGTCATTTAACTGACTAGCCCTTGTTCATAAACTTGTAAAAAGTAAAATTAATACAAGCCAATTCTTTAAAAAGAATTGTTTATTGATAATACTTGCATAGGTGTTCTCCATTCCAATAGCAAGGAATGAAATCTCCATTTAAGCGAGCAAGTTTATATGTGCCTAGTTGAAGGATTTCTTCAATTTGATATGGACCTTCCCAGTTTGGTCCGAGCACTCCGGCAGCCTGATCGCGAGTGTTGAGAAAAAATCTTCTAAGTACCAAATCCCCCACGTTAAACTTACTATCACGTACTTTAGAGTTAAAATATTGAGCGACCTTTTTTGGTAAGCTGCTACTTGAAGTTGAGCCTGCTCGCGCCTTTCGTCGACTAAGTCCAAAGACTCCATCAATAATTGGTCATTAGTGTTATGGTCAAATGTTAGCCTTCTATGTGATGGTGTATTTAGCTCAATAGGCAACATGGCTTCATACCCATAGGCCAAGGAAAATGGCATATGTTTTGCTACTGTTTGGTGGGATGCTCTATACGAACAGAGTACTTCTGGTAATTGTTCTGGCCACACCCCTTTTGCTTCTTTGAGCCTTTTCTTCAGTGTGTCCTTTAGAGTCTTATTGATAGCCTCGACTTGTCCATTTTCCTGTGGATGAGCTAGCGATGAAAAACATTTCATAATTCCATGCCTTTCGCAGAAATTAGTGAAAAGATCACTGTCAAATTGTGTGCCATTATCTGAGAAAATTTTGCTTGGCAACCCATACCGACAAATGATGTTCTTGACAACAAAGTCCAATACTTTCTTTGTCATTATTGTTGTCAGTGGCTCAGCTTCTGCCCACTTTGTAAAATAGTCAACAACAACTACTGCATACTTGACATTCCCTTTTCCTACAGATAAAGACCCGATCAGATCAATTCCCCATACTGTGAATGGCCATGGGCTTTGCATTTGTTTGAGCTTATTTGGGGCTGCTCGTGGTGTCTTGGAGAATCTCTGGCACATGTCACATTTTCTAACGAAATCCAGAGTCCTCATTCATGGTAGGTCAGAAATACCCTTGCCTTAGAATCTTTTTCGACAAACTCTGCCCCCCAGCGTGATCCCCACAGAAACCTTTGTGGACCTCTTGCATCAGTTCCTTGGCTTTCTCCTTAGAAAAACACCATAACAAAGGCATTGAGTATCCTCTTCTATACAAAATTCCATCGACCAGAATAAGTTGAGTTGATTGTCTTTGAAGTGTTCTCGCTTTGTTTCTTTCCACTGGCAGCAATACTTGTTCGTGATATTCGATGATGGGCATCATTCATGTGTCTTTCGCTTGAATCATTAGTGAGGATTCTTCCATTTGAATTCTTGGTACCAACAAATGTTTAAATGGTACTATGCTCAAGGCGTCGGCATCTTTCGCACTTGCTAACTTGGCCAAGACATCAACATTTGAATTCTGATCATGAGGCACTTGTTGGAGAGTATACTTTTCAAATTGTGCCAATAAGTCCTTTACTTTGTTCAAATAAGCAACCATCATGAGACCCTTAGCTTGATACTCTCCCATAATTTGATTAACGACTAGCTGGGAATCACTATATATTTCTAGTGATTTTATGTCCATATCCTGAGCTAGTCTTAATCGTGTGAGCAGAGCTTCGTACTCGGCTTCATTATTGGACGCTGTAAAGTTCAATTTGATTCCACAGTGGAATCGATGTCCTTCGGGTGTGATCAAAATCAAACCTACTCCTTCATTGTGCTTGTTGGAAGAGACGTCTACGAACAACTTCCAGGGAGGAGCTAGATTTTGACTTTCAGTTTCTTCCATCGATTTGCTAACTGAGATTTTGGTGAATTTTGCGACGAAATCTGCTAGAGCTTGTTCTTTTACAACTGCTCATGGAGAATAGGAAATTTTGAACTGCCCTAGTTCAACTGCCCATTTTAATAACCGACCAGCGGCTTTTGGTTTTTGTAAGAGTTACCGTAATGGCTGGTCGGTAAGTACCACGATGGGCTGAGCTTAAAAGTAGGGTCGCAGCTTCCTAGAGGCCAGAATCAAGCAATAGGCAAACTTTTCTATGGGTGGATACCATAATTCTGCCCCCACTAGCCTTTGCTTACACAGTATACTGCTTTCTGAATGTTGTCTTCTTCTCTGATTAAAACAGCACTAGCAACATACTCTGTGATTGCCAAGTAGATGAACAAAGTTTCTTTTTTTGATTGGTTTGGATAAGATTGGTGGTTGCGACATGTGGGATTTTAGCACTTGAAAGGCCTGCTCGCACTCTTCTGTCCATTCAAACTTCTTGTTGCCCCTGAGTAGATTAAAAAATGGAACACACTTGTCCATTGTCTTGGATATGAATCTATTAAGGATGGAAATTCTTCCGGTTAGGCTTTGAACATCTTTTATCTTGCCAGGAGACTGCATCTCGATCAGGGCCTGAATTTTTTCGGGATTAGCTTTGATTCCTCGTGAGTTTACTATGAATCCCAAAAATTTCATTGATCCAACACCGAAGGAACACTTAAGAGGGTTCAACTTCATCTGATATTTGTTTAAGATGTTGAAGTACTCTTGCAGGTCCTTGATGTGTTCATTGGATTTTGTCGACTTGACCAACATGTCGTCGACATATACTTCCATGTTAACGCTGATCAGCTCTTTGAACATATGGTTGACTAGTCACTGGTAAGTTGCACCAGCATTTTTCAAACTGAAGGGAATTGCTTTATAACAGTAAAGTCCCGTATGTATTTGAAAGCTAGTGTGATCCTCATCAGGTGGATGCATATTGATTTGATTGTATCTAGAGAGTGCATCCATGAATGATAAAATTTTATGCCATGACGTAGCATCGACTAGCTGGTCGATTCTTGGAAGTGGGAAACAATCCTTCAGATAGGCTTTATTAAGGCTTGTGAAATCCACGCACGTCATCCACTTTCCATTCGGCTTGGGAACTAGTATAGGATTAGAGACCCAAGATGGATAAAACGCTACCCTGATGAATCCATTTTCCTTCAGCTTCTCGACTTCTTCTTTTACGGCCTTCGATCTGTCTTTGTCGAGCAACCTTCTTTTTTGTTGTACAGGTGGAAAGTTTTTATCTATATGTAAGACATGGCTGATCACTGCTGGGTCTATTCGAACCATATCTTTATGCGACTAGGGAAACACCTCCTGGTGCTCCTTCAAAAATTCCACTAGTTTGTTTTTTGTTGTTGTCTCTAAGATTTTACCGACTTTCACAACCCTGGTCAGATCTGCTTCTTTTAATTGAACCTCCTCGAGGTCCTTCACGGGTCCAACATCTTGTTCAAAATCCCCAAGGTGAGGATCTAAGTCCCTATCCTTACTTTGGGCAACACCCTATTCGGTGACCTGTTACCAGCAACCTTTTCTCAGCTTTTTCTTTCGATCCGTCTCTTTTTGCTTTTGTGATCGAGGAATTATAAAATTCCCATGCTTCTCATTGGTTTCCCAACATGCATCCAATTCTTGCATCGGTTGGAAAATTCACGGCCAAATGCCATACTAAGGTCACGGCTCACAGATCGACGAGAATGGGCCTTCCAATCATAGCGTTATATGCAGAAGGACAACCAACTACTATGAAAGTAGCGAGTAATGTCCTGTTCGTAGGTGCAGCCCCTGATGTGACTGGAAGCCTGATTGACCCAGTTGGCATGAGTCCTTTGCTGGAAAAACCATAAATGGTTTGGTTGCATGGTTCCAAATCTTGCACTGATAATTTCATTCTTTCCAGTGAAGATTTATACAAAATGTTGACCGAGCTTCCTGTATTAACCAACACTCGCTTGACCATCATGTTGGCGATCTGAACATCCATGACCAGAGGACCTGAATGGGGAAATCGAACATGCTGAGCATCTAGCTTGGAGAAAGTTATTGATTCTTCCTCTGTTCGAGATTTTTTGGGAGTTCACTCCTCGACGTTCAACATTTCAATATCCTGATCGTGACGTAAGGTTCTGGCATACCTTTCTCTTGCCTTGCCACTGTCACCTGCTATGTGTGGTCCTCCGCAGATGGTCAATAATGTATCAGAAAATAGAGTTGGCTGTAAAGGAGGCGAGCGTTGGCGTACAGGTGCCTGCTCATTGCCTCCTTGAGCCTCTTGCTAAGAACCTCCAGCTGCTCGCACATACTCCTCAGATGTGTTGGGAAACTCATACAAGATCTTTATTTATTTTCATGTAGATCTAATATTAAAAAAATTAATATGAGATAACCTAGAACATGTTTCAAATATTGAATTCAAAGAGAAACAATGATAAGAATACTTATAGTATACGCAACAGAATGAATGAGTCATTCCTTCAGTTTCTCTAACTCTTGTATCCTTTCCGTCGCATAGTATTATCAAGAAATTGAACCAATCTTCTATTATCTTCACAGTCTTCCAAAGTATCCTTAGAATCATCTAGACTAGAGTGGGCAATTATCAGCACACGAGATTAATACAGAGAGAAGAAGAGAAAAGAATAATAAGAGGCTTAGAAAATGACTTGTGTTTAGAGAGAATATAAAATTATCAGAAAACCAGTGATTAACTTATAAAACATATTTTTTTGACTTCCCTCTAAGCACTCATTTTATAGACTCAATTAGGTCATTTATTTAATTAAAAAATCAATAAAATAATAGCCAATTAACAGTCATAGGTTGAGATTATCATGGGCTTTAGGTCCGTGAAATTTTCCATTTGATTATAAGCCCATTGGACTTAAAATCAAGACATGTATTATTTTCTATTGATTTAATTAATTAAATAATTATTTAAATTCTTTATCAAATTAATTATTTATAATTTGAATCTTGATTTAAACTTATTTATTAATTTAGACACCAATTTATCTTAATTAATAAATCACCCCTAATTTATCTTTTCTTCTCTAAATTACATAACTCTGTGAAACTATCCACAATTGACCTGGTCAACTTAGATAATTCTAATTGATAATTAAATAAATTAATTGATACTATCTAGATAATTTTATCCAAGGTACAGTGGGGACCATGGGCCTATGAAATCAAGCTCCAATAAGTTATCATAAATCTAACAAATAAATTTACTAACGTATTAATTCCCTGTGACTCCATTAAAGACTCGGAATTGCACTCTTGAATTCATAGAATGCTCTATAAAAAATATAGATACACTATTAATTATCCATTGTTACAACCGTAATTGTCACTCAATCCTCTATAGATGGTCTACAATGAGATGAGACTAAAATAACATTTTATCTCTCATTGTATTTGATCCTTAAAACACTTAGTTCCTTGTAAATGATATTTCAGTAGACTAATTTAATTATTGAAATGAGATCTCTATCATTTAACACCTTGAATCAAACAAAAAGAAAACCATCATTTCACTTCTTCATTAGAAGCTATAGATGTTCCTATCTATGATTAACACTCCCACTCAATTATACTACCTAGTTCCCAAGATGTAAGTATGGGCTAGTCCGTAGGGTAAGCTGGTAACGAACAAGTCAAAGAACTCAAATAATACAATAAGTTAGAATACAAACCACTCAAAATTGAGATTGAATTGACCTATGGTCAACTATATGATATGACTAGATTAGATAATAATAGTATGTTTACTTATCCTATCAACTGTCAATATCGATCCAGTCCGATGAAACAAATACATCCGATCTTATCTACTTTGCTAATGTTCTGGAAAGAACATAACACCAAAATGTGTAAGTAGATCATACCGTAGATTGGCAAGTCAGTGTAAATCCTTGTTGTGGTAAATTAAAATTTGATTTAAATACACAAGTGCACATAATCACACAAGTAATATAATGATAAGTAGATCGTCTCCAAAGGGATTGCAAAATAGAAAAATAAGCAAAACAATTACTAAACAACTTAAAAGTACTAAAAGTCAAATGGGTTGTTTTTAGGCTAAACAAAACATTAAAAGAGATGGAAATATTGAATTTAAAATTGAACTAAACAAGAAAATTGAAAGACACATATGGATTGCAAAATGGACTTGAATTATTGATTCCTCCTATATTAATCATCCTAAACAGATTGCAGCATCAATATTCTAGCAAAACTCCCAGGTTAACAAGAATTCATTTAACACTCATAAAACTTTCCCAAATTTTATGACATTAATTCTTTTACCTAATTAAACGTATTCCTATGCAAAATCCAATTTAAGAATGCAAATTCAAAGTTTAATTCTCAAAAGTTACACAAGGAAAATAACACATCCCTATGTTACTTACTAACATAATCTAACCTAGATTATGACTTGTGTCATCCAAGTTCTTCCCATTACATTCAATCTTTCCAGCATTAAACATAATTAAATATCTTGCCATTGCTGGCGAAACAACAAAAATAAATTAATATAAGCACACTTGAATGAACAAGAGAGATTTTACTAAAATAAAGTGCAAGTAATTACTAGACTATAACATAGGGTTCATCAACAATTCAAGCCACCTAAAAATTAGTTCATGGTTGAGTTAATAAACATTAATCCACAATCAATACAGCCTGAAATATTTAGATTCAGAAATCAACTCAGAAAATATAAAAAAGGAAATTTAGAAATAGAAGAAAGAACAAATCCAAATGATACTTGAGTTTCTCTTTTTCGTCCTCCTTCTTCCTTTCTGAATTCTGGGTTTCCTTCCTTTTTCTTGCTGGTTTTTCTTTCAAAAAATGGTTGCTGCCTTCTCTATTTTGGCTGATACTTCTTTAAGTGTATTCTAGGTTTCCCAAATTGGTCCACAATGTACAATATTGCCCTCCTTGTAAAAATGTGGGTCTCCTTTTTTTTTTTGTGGCAATTACTCCCAATTTTTTACTCATACTTTATGTACTTGCCACCTCATCCACTATTCCAGCTCACCTGTTTGACTTTCCACGTGTTCCTAGGTGTCCAAAAGCTGCCTGATCAAAATGCTTCTGCAAAATTTGCTTTGCTGCAGCAAAACCTGATAATTCAGACATAAAAAATTCAATTTAGCTAGCTTCACATATTAGTTCATTCTTTGTACAAATATTTATTCATGAAACTATTATCTTCAACCAATTAGCTATTAAAAACTAAAAAATAACTAAACTTAACTAAGATCATAGAAGCACCAAAGTTAGCTACAAAAGCTAAAAATAAACGAACATCACCCACGATTTTTCCACAATTATAAGGTCAAAAGCACATGAAATAACTCTTTATTCAAGAGTTATCACACCCGCAAACTTACGACATTACTCATCCTTGAGTGATGACTCTAAAAAAAATCACAAATAACAAAAAGACACAAAAGGCACAAACTAAACAACAGAAGACAAGGAAACAACAAAAACAAAACACAACAAAAGCGGACAACTTTGCTTTGCCAAAAGTAAAAAGAGTGAGGCTCTCGGGAAATTTTATTTGGAATAAGAGAAATTGAATTTCAATCTTTCACAAGTTTTAAACCAAATTCTTCAGGCATTAATGTCGCTGCCAAAATATGAATCAAGTGTTTTACCCTTTAGTGCATGCATAGCTTTTCCTAAACCTTTTCAATCACCAAAAATCAAGCTAGACCTTGGTCCTCAAGCTTAAATAATGTCTCCATAAGTTACTTAGTAATTTCATCTCCACTAATGTAGACAAAAACCACACCAAAGATCAATAGGACTTTATCAAGCTTGTAATGATAGGATAGGGTGAAGGTAGGATAAGAGAGATAAATTTTGGCTCAAATCACCCTAAGCACATCAATCTTTCTAGGACCTAAATACATAAATGCACACATTAATTTCCCTAAAGAAAACCCCACAACACAATATAAAGCTTGCCACTAGCCTTTATTACTATCATACAATACAAAAACTAACACAACTTTTTCTTTTATTTGAAGAGTTACACCCCAAAATTATTTACAAACATACATACTTTTTTGCCTTTTTTTTTCTGAATTTTTTTGTTTTTTTTTTGTTTTAGATGCTTTGATGCAAATGAGTGCACTCTTAAATTTTTTTTTGGATGTTCTATTTTTTTTAGAATAAAGATTAACAACTAGATGGCAAGAGAACAAGAACATTGAGAACACACTCTCCCCCCAAACTTAAAATCAACATTGTCCCCAATGGTGAAAACAAGCAAAAGAAGAAAAGGAAACCGCTCACCCAATTTTCTCTCTCACACTCAACTCAACCCCCCAAAATGCACAACAAATAATTCCTATAAAGATCAAGGTAATAAATGGGTGTGGTGAAAAGAGGTGATTACATATATGTAAAGCTAAGCTAATGAGTGGCTAAGAAAGAAAAATGACACTTAAGCTCAATGGGGTTACTAGGGATAAAATGCATACAAGGTAGGCTTCAAAGGCTCAAACGGTCCAAATATGGCCTAAATCATGTCATTGGTGTGGTATTTTCTAGGATTTCGCCTCATGGAAAATCACTAAGTAATTCTAGAAACTTAAGCTCTCACAAGAAACTAGCTATTTCTAGGGCTCAAAATTGTTTAATCAAGCTATGCACATACTAAAAAGAGAAACACTCTCATCGATCAATTGCTAGCAACATTCACACCCAAAGAATTTAGTTTAAAATTTAAGTAAGAAAGACATTTAGCTTCACTTAGATTTATTATATTTTTGTAATTTTTTTTAGAACGTCATCGAGCCCCCTAGTTAAACACTAACCAAGACAATGAGTATCCTCAAAAGAACGACAGCACAATAAGACAAAGACAAACTAAAAATAGAACAAAGATAACTATACTAACAAAGTACCTTCTTAGCAACAAAACACAAGGAAAATGACTCAAATTTTGGTGCTCACTACAAAAAAATCACCAAAGAAACATAACTAAGTACAACACAGAACACCCAGTGCACAAAACACAAAATTCATTATCAACACTTGAGACCAAAGTATAACAAAACACCAAAAATTGCCAATAAGTAATAACTACACCTAAACCAAAGAATTCAAAGAAACAGACATAAACAAAATCAAATTGGGGAGTAGAGTTTAGAAATGCTCATTCAATGAATATGTAGGATCTTCTCAAGGGATGCACAGCTAGGTCACTCGGTGCTTGGGTGAGGCGTAGCTAGTTGCAGATGGAGATTTCTCGATGATGTGCATGGAGCTCCTGAGATTCTCGCTTTCTGAGCTAGATTTTTCTCAGGGATTTCTGGGCATGACGAGATCAGGTTTCTTGCAGAAGGGCGGAGCTCACGGAAGGCGAAGTGCGACTGATGCTAGTTTGGCTGATCTTTTGGATTTTTGTATGGTGGGTGTTGTCTTAGTTGCTGGCTTGGTGATGGTAGGAGTAGGGTCATTTACAGTGACTGGGGAAGGCAAAGGTAGTGGGGTAGTGATTGGAGCAATAACTTTCGGTTTGGCTGGTGGTAGTATAGAACTTGGGGCATATTTCTTTTTGGTTGGTTATGGGAGAGAGGGTGGTTTAGATTTCTGTTTGGGCTTGTGTTTTAGTGGCCATATTGGTCAAAAAGGAAAAAAATATATCACCAGTCAACAACACAGCAAAATGAGCCTCCAAACAACAAATACCCTGCTTATCAATGAAGAGAATGCCAACAGAACAACAGAGCAGTATAACAAGCACCAAGAACAATACTGCCAACAAGCTGATAAATTTCAAATGACTGCCTCCAAAAGCCATAGTTAGCTAACTAAGATCCCAACAATATTCACAATAATAGCACAGGAATACAGAAAATAATACCCAACATGGAACTACTAGACCGAGAGAGTATTAGCCTTACTGACACTCAGGGCTTGCTAATTTGTGTATGGGACTTGAGCAAATGGTGCCTAGGTACAGAGCAAATGGTTGGGTTGACTAGGCTCGTCTCGAGGCCGTGCGTGGAGGAGAACGACCAAGCGAGATTGCGCCTGAGCTCTCGGATGGCAGAGGGGAGGGCTTGGTGAGGCAGAGCGGAGGCATGCGTGGGGACTTGGATGTGCGGCGCCTGGAATGCGCTAGTGGAGTCCGGGGGCTGCGTCTGGCCAAATGCGCGCTTGATGTTCGTGGGTCTAGCTGCTTCAGAACTGTGCACTTGGGTCCAAGGCTTGGGGATGCGCTACTGGATAGTGCTGGTGGAATGATCGCTTCTGTGTGGTGTGCTCATAGAGCCGCACCTGGGTCCGAGGGTGTGTGAGGGAATGGTTGGGAGTGGGTGGTGGCAGTGGCTCTCGGAGTTGGAAGGAACGAAAATGGTCTGGGCAGAGGTTGAGGGAAATGGGTTGAAGATGATTTAGGGTATTTTTACATATATATATTTTATATATGATATATATGTTACTGAGATTATATATATATTTCGTATATTTTATTATTATATATATTTTTTCTTTTGTATATATAAATGTAGTAATATATATCTATTGTATGTTTTTTTTCGGTATATATATGTAGTAATACATATATAAATACAATATTATATAGGTTTTTTTTTGTATATATATAAATATAGTATTATATATATATATTTCTCTGAATGAACCCACAACCCAAGATTTTTTCCTGCCTAGATTTCCACCATTTTGCCTAAGTTTTGCTTCAGCAACCAAAATTTGACGTAACTCTTCTGTTTTTCGGAAATTTTAGCTCCCTGTTTGTTGAAGTAAAAATTTTGCAAAAGCATCATACCCCAAAATTATTTCCAAAACACCATTTGCTTGCTTTCTTAACACCTGAAACAAAAAAACACACACAAAACTACTCAAAAAACAACATTACAATAAAAAGAAATTAACATAACAAAAATTAAAATGAAAATAACTAAAGACACTAATATATATATTTTCATTTTTTTATTGATTTTTTTCAATGCATTTTTTTTCTTTCTTTGAGTTGATTTACAAATGAACCCTCCGAAAACCATAGCATCCCAAACTTCATTTTTTTTTCTGAGGATCTTTCAAGGAAACCGAGGTTTGGTATTGCTCAACCTCTCTTCCCCCAAACTTTGGTCCTTTCCTTGTTACCTTAAATGCTCTTCCCAAATGCCATCATATAATTCCACTACACCATTGGGAAAAACCTAGCTAACTAAGAACCCACCATCACACTTTGATTTCTCTAGAGAGTTCAAGAAAAACACTCTATTCCTAACTTCCAACATTTGTGATTAAGGCTTTCTACTATGTTTCTTTTTCTTCTTCTTTTTCTTCAGTTGCTTTGGAGGATGAGATGGTTATTTTTCCTTACTTATACATGGCTCCTCACCTTTCTAAATTTCTTCGAAAGGGACCTTTTTTTTTACTCCATTTCTATACTTTTCATGCATCTTTTCAATTAACTTGAAGTTAGAAGCACTTATGGTCAAACAAGCTTCGACTTTATTAGGAGAGCGTATAGGATTAAAAGCTGGAATGAGACTTATTCGTCTTGAGCTTGAATGGCGAGCTCTCCTTTTTCAACATCAACGTCCTCCCGGTGGCAAGAAATGGTCTCCCCAAAATGATCGATACATCCCTATCTTCCTCATAGTCAAGAATAATGAAATCCACTGGAAAAATGAACTTGTCAACTTGTACTAGGACGTCTTCAATCTTTCCCTCCGGATGCACCATAGAACGATCATCTAATTGCAAGGTGAGTGTAGTTGGCCTTGCTTCTCCAATTCCCAACTTCTTAAAAATGGACATGGGCATCAAATTAATACTAGCTTCCAAATCACAAAGAGCTTTACCAACTTCTCGTCCCCCAATAGAAATTGGAATTGTGAAGCTGCCGGATCTTTCAATTTAGGAGGAATTTTATTTTTCAATATGACACTACAACCTTCAGTCAAAGCCACAGTTTCAAATTCTCCAAGTCTCCTCTTCTTAGTTAAAATATCCTTCAAAAACTTCACATAGTTGGGCATTTTCTCCAAAGCTTCCACCAACGGTATATTGATGTGAAGCTGTTTCAAAACATTTAAAAATCTCCGGAATTGACCATCTTGTTGTTGCTTTTGGAAGGACTAAGGAATTGGTGGAGGTGGCTTGCTCATAGGCTTCTCTGTAGCATTTTGTTGAGGAATTGCAACAACAATTGCTTCAGGATCAACATTTAACATTTTCGAACTTACAACTATGTCTTCCTTGTCCACACTACTTTTGATTGAAGTGGGCTCGTTGTTTCTCTTAGGATTATCCTCATTCAACTCCAGATTTTTACCATTCCTCAAAGTGATCACCTTGCATTGCTCTTTACCATCTCTCCTTGGGTTTTCAGTATCACTAGGCAAGGTGCCTTGTGGTCTATTCCTTAGCTCATTAGCTAGCCGCCCCATTCGAATCTCTAGGTTCCTCAAGGATGCCACTTGGCTCTGAATTACAGCAACATTCTTGGCCATATATTCTTTCATTAAACTCTCCAAAGAGCTTGATTGAGATGCTTGAGGAGGAGGTGGTTGAGCTCTTGGACGTTTTTGAGAAAACCCCGGTGGATATGTAGGCTTGTTTTGCATTGGTGCTCCGCTTGAACTAGCTCCTTGACCCCCCATGAGAAGTTTGGATGCTGCCTCCACCACGGATTATAAGAGTTCAAATATGGGTTATTACGGTTGGCATTTTGATTCCCCACATAACAAACCGAAGCGGGATTCGAAGGACAACTCTCAAATGTGTGCCTATCTCCACAATAAACACAAGATACATTAGCAACTTGTCCTATAGCAGCTGGTTGTACCATTCTCCCCAAACTCATGTTCTTGAGAAGGTTGGTCATTGAAGAAACTTGAGTGGTCAAAGGTGTCAATGCATCCACTGCAAGTATAGCAGCCACTTTTTGACTTGTTGAGGCTCTAGCATTGGACCATTGATAATTGTTGCTAGCTATCCTCTCCAAAATCTCATAGGCTTCATTGTAGGACTTAGAGAGAATAGCCCCATTACCTGAAGCATCTAACACCATGCGAGTGGAAGAATTGAGCCCATTGTAGAAAGTTTCCATTTGTATACAATGCAGGATCCCATGGTGTGGGCACTTTCTCAATAACTCTTTAAATCTCTCCCAAGCTTCACAAAATAATTCTTCTTCCAGCTGCTGAAATGACATGATTTCATTGCGAAGCTTGGCATTTTTGGTAGGAGGAAAGTACTTCATCAAGAATTTTTCAGCCAACTCATTCCATGTAGTCATTGAGTCGGGAGGAAGGGTGTTGAGCCAAGCTCTAGCTCGATCCCTCAAAGAGAAAGGGAACAATTTCAACCTTAGGGCCTTGTCACATACTCCTTGTAGCTTGAAAGAATCGATCACCTCCAAAAATGAACAAAGATGAAGATGAGGATCCTCAGTAGGCAGCCCACTAAATTGACCCACTGTTTGCAACATTTGGAACATCACGGGCTTTAACTCGAATTGGGGTGCTTGAATTTCAGGCCTAACAATGCCCAGATTGAGCTCATTAAGCATGGGGATAGCATACTCCCTTTTGGCTCTCTCTCTATCATAAGCCATAGCAATTGCGTTAGTGACATTATTAGCACCCTCAACTCCTTCAACCTCTTCAACCATATTAAGGTGATTTTGAGCCCGTTGTTCCCTTAGTCTTCTTCTAATAGTTCTTTCAATCTAAGGGTCAATAGGAGCTAGTTCAATGTCTTCTTGCTTGTTCATATAGTAAATCACCTGAGAAAACACAAGAGCAAGCAAACAAAGTCAGCTTAACAAAGAAAAATAAATTGCAAGTAATTACAAAAATTTCTAATTCCAATCCCTGGCAACAACGCCAAAAACTTGCTGTGGTAAATTAAAATTCAATTTAAATACGCAAGTGCACGTAATCATACAAGTAATATAATGATAAGTAGTTCATCTCCACAGGGATTTCAAGATAGAAAAATAAGCAAAATAATTACTAAACAACTTAAAAGTACTAAAAGTCAAATGGGTTGTTTTTAGGCTAAACAAAACATTAAAAGAGATGGAAATACAGAATTTAAAACTGAACTAAACAAGAAAATTGAAAGAAATATATGGATTGCAAAATGGACTTGAATTATTGATTTCCCCTATATTAATCATCCTGAACAGATTGCGGCAGCAATATTCTAGCAAAACTCCCAGGTTAACAAGAATTCATTAAACACTCATAAAACTTTCCCAAATTTTATGACATTAATTCTTTTACCTAATTAAACATATTCCTATTAAAAATCAGATTTAAGAATGCAAATTCAAAGTTTAATTCTCAAAAGTTACACAAGGAAAATAACACATCCCTATGTTACTTACTAACATAATCTAACCTAGATTATGACTTGTGTCATCCAAGTTCTTCCCATTACATTCAATCTTTCTAGCATTAAACATAATTAAATATCTTGCCATTGCTGGCCAAACAACAAAAAGAAATTAATGTAAGCACACTTGAATGAACAAGAGAGATTTTACTAAAATAAAGTGCAAGTAATTACTAGACTATAACATAGGGCTCATCAACAATTCAAGCCACCTAAAAATTAGTTCATGGCTGAGTTAATAAACATTAATCAACAATCAATACAGCCCATAATATTCAGATTCAGAAATTAACTCAGAAAATATAAAAATGAAATTTAGAAATATAAGAAAGAACAAATCCAAATGATGCTTCAGCTTCTCTTTTTCGTCCTCATTCTTCCTTGCTGATTTATGGTTTTCCTTCTTTCTTCTTGTTGGTTTTTCTTTCCAAAAATGGTTGCTGCCTTCTCTATTTCAGCTGATACTTCTTTAAGTGTATTCTAGGTTTCCCAAATTGGTCCACAATGTACAATATTGCCCTCCTTGTAAAAATGTGGGTCTCCTCCTTCTTTTGGCAATTACTCCCAATTTTTTACTCATACTTTCTATACTTTCCACCTCAGCCACTATTCGAACTCACTCCTTTGACTTTCCACGTGTTCCTAGGTGTCCAAAAGCTGCCTGATCAAAATGCTTCAACAAAATCTGCTTTGTTGCAGCAAAACCTGATAATTCAGACATCGAAAATTCAATTTAGATAATTTCACATGTTAGTTCATTCTTTGTACAAATATCTATTCATGAAACTATTATCATCAACCCATTATCTATTAAAAACTACAAAAATAACTAAACTTAACTAAGATCATCGAAGCACGAAAGTTAGCTACAAAATCTAAAAATAAACGAACATCACCCACGAGTTTAAACAATTATAAGCTCAAAAGCACATGAAATAATTATTTATTCAAGAGTTATCACCTGTGCACTGACTAATATTAGGACTAACTTATTTTGAAATAACTCTTTACGCCACTATAAATATGATTAGCTATATGCTCGGGATTTAATAGAAGTTTGTATTAAAAAAATAATCATGAAAATAAAATATGTGAGCAAAGTGATTGACCAAGTCAAAAAATGATTTCTATTATTTTATTGATAATAAAATGAGATTACAAAGAATTTGAGTTTTAATTAGGGCATAAAACCCCAACAAGATGTCCTTGTCTGATAAGGAACTTAATCTCATCCTTGAGCTGGTTGCACTCGTTGGTGTCATGGCCATAGTTGTTATGAAAGTGACAAAACATGGTAGTATCTCTCTTGGATATATCTTTCTTGATTGGGGCTGGTCGCCTAAAGGGAATAGTAGTGTGACTGGCCTGATATTCCTCCTCTCGGCTATCGACTAGGGTTGCGTAATTGGTGAACCATGGCTCGTATCTATTCTTTTTTGAGCGCTTGTTATTAGATGTTGTCAGTTCGTGGTTCACCCTTTTTCCCCCATTCTTGCCATTATTTTTGCCATTGCCATTGGTTTTCTCAGATCCATTGGCGGCTTTGGTGGGGTCTTCTTTCTGGCCTTAGTCGTCTGTAGGAGACTTTCCTTCATTGGCAATAGCCTCCTCGAGCTTGATATACCTGTCTGCTCGATCCAGAAATTCCTGAGTGCTCTTGACTCCATTCTTTTGCAAACTGTTCTGAAGGGACGAGTGGCACCGTACCCACGTAGTGAGAGCCATCATCTTTCCCTCATCCCCAACCGTCTTGGCCCCAGCAGTTGCTCGCATGAATCGTTGAATATACCTCTTTAGGGTCTCTCCTTCCTTCTGACGTATTTTGATCGGTTGATTGGCCTTGATCGGATGTAATCTACCAACATAGAACTGTCCATAAAACTTCTTTACGAACATTTCCCAAGAAACTATACTAGCCGGAGGGAATTTGAAATACCACTCTTTAGCAGTTTCGGATAAAGTGGCAGGAAAAATTCTGCACTGAGCATCGTCTGACACCTTTTGGATGTCCATATGTATCTCGAATTTGTTAACGTGAGATACAAGATCTTCCAATCCAATGAAGTTGGGCAAGACTGGCATTTTAAATTTGCTTGGAGTCCAAGACACAACAATTCTATCCACTAATGGAGTGCCTTTTCTCCAATCAAATTCTATATGGGATGTCGTATTCCCAACCAGTTGCTGGATGACCTGATTTAAGGCATCTAGCTGGGCCTGTACAACATCTGGTACTGATGGAGTGACTGGTGCTGGGGGGAAGTACTCGTCGTGCCTTTCCCTTCGATCATTGAAAAGATCACTTAGATCTTCTTCTCTACGCCTTTGATCGTTCACACCTAGTCGGTCAAAGACATTGGGCTGTTTAGGTTGCCCCCCCAACATTTTGGCTTATTGGTCGGTTCTCCATTGGTGGAGGGTTCTGTACTTCACCCCTCTCCTCTTGCCGTCGACCAGCATTCCTCCTGCCAAAGTCTGCCTCATTATAATCATGGCCATCTCTAAATTGAGACCTATGACGGTGCGACTCGCTGTTCACACTATTTCCTTCTCTCCCTGCTGGAATGTGCCGATAGATAGGTGTAGGCCAGCATTGGTCGGTAGGTCCCCTAGCATTATTATGCCGTGGGGGACCCTTGACTGCAGAGTCTGACTCCACCTTCCTTCTGCTCTCCGAAGGACGTTGTCCTCTGCTCGGAGGGTTTTGTTCCTCAGCCGTATGGCATCTAGGGCTTCTAGGATGTTGTTTGGACCTATTCGGCCTTTGCTGCTGGGTGTTATCTCGACCAGCGCAAGAGGGTGGTTGCTGCTCAGGATCCTGGACCGGCCTTTCCTATTGAGCAACAGGGGGTTGCTCTGGCCTCTGAGGATTCATTGGTTGTGGAAGATTGTGGTGAGCTGGGGATGCTCTGAATTCATATTTTGTTATGGATGAGTACTAGGTGGCTGATCCGGCTGGGAGGCGAGTGCAGGCTATCCTCGTGCCAATTGAAAGGCTGCCTCCAAGGCAGCAGTGGCATCCCTTTGTCGGCGGTCCATGTCAGCTTGCCGCTCATTCAGTTCTTGGCGTTGCCGATCAATCTTTCTCGGCTGCAACACCATTGTTTCAGCCACATTCTCTTGATTAGCTCTCAAATTAGCTAATTCTTCTTGCAACACAATCAAAGTCGTCCTCAAAGTTTCAGCATCCATCTCCTCCTCTTCCAATTCCACCTGTGGCTCATCCTCAGCTACACCTTGTGGAGGAGGTTGATTTGGCACATTTCCAGAGGTTTTCCTAGTTGTTTTTGCCATTCGATCTTCTTGGAGGTCTTGAGTTCAACTCTCAATGAAAGCACCAAAATGTTGACCCTTGATTTGGTCAACAACACGGAGTCAAATAAAATGATAGAAATTAGATGAATTCAAGTCAAGAAGATAAATGACACAAGGATTTATAGTGGTTCATCCCTAAGTGATGGTAATGACCTACATCCACTTAGTGTTCTTATTAATGGAATGAGAACTTGCGATCAGTAAACAAGAGTTTACCAAGTTTCACAAGATCAACAATAGATGCAAAGTATTGTCTAAAAAAAAATAATTTTCTCTCTCTGAGTCTCTAAAAGATCCCTCTCATGAGCCCTTTGAGTCTTATTTATAGACTCAAGGATCTACTTATGGGCTAATGGGCCTTTATTATATTTATTACAGGCATATCTGAATAATAATGAAAATTACAATTATTACATAAATGCAAGATCAAATATCTTTAGAAAATATCTGATATACTGCGACCAACTCTGGTCGCCTATGAAACATGCCCTCTTCAGTACGAATTCTCCTCTGGTTGATGGTCAACCAGAACGTAATCACTTAAATAGTCATGCGTATCTCACGTGCGTACTAATCTTGCCACATCATCAAGTGAATCTTTTTTTGGGAAACACACTTAATCACATAATTGCATAATAAGTCAATTATGGCCTTCCTGGCCCCCTAATCTAAGCATTAAGCCACATTAGGGAATTTGGGACATTACAGGCTGCATAACCTGCTGAAAGGAATTCAGGAGATGCATGTAGAGGCAGGTCGCGACCTGGGTGAAAAGGGCCGCGACGGCTACAGATTTTGACGAAGGTTGAAGTGCCTAAAAAATACACGGGTCGCGGCTCGCCTTTGAAAAAAAAAGAGGAATTCGTGTTTTTTTGGTATAAATTCAAACTTTAGGTTTTGATTTGGTGGAGGTCAGATTTTTTTTATTACGAATTTAGAGAGCAATTCTGATTCTAATGCATTATTTTCTATAATTTCATATTTTTATTTCTTCTTCAAGCTTTTGGATTTTTATGTTTCTGAATAATTATTTTGTGGTTTTATTCATGCCTGATATGAACTAAATCCTCTATCTAGGGATTAATGTAGTCACTCGGAATTCCATTTAATGTTATTATGATGTTCTATTGATTCTTCTTCTTTATTCTAATCTATATAATGTTTGCCTAATGCTAGTAAATACTTGATCAATATTTGCTTGATTTATGATTTTGATTCAAAATTTGAAAGATGCGAATCGAATATGCTATCGTTATATAGACATAGGTTACATATTGGACGAAAGTACCTGCATGACTTGTGTAGCAATTAGGTTACCAATCTTAATGCCTGCTATGTGTTTAAATTTATCACAGACATGTAGAAAAACTGCATATAGGTTGAGATCTTATATCTTGATAAAGAAAAATAATCAATTTTTGTTAACCTGCTATTAGAATAGGAAAAAGAGATTTAGAACTTATTAGTAAAATTGATAGAATGAAATATTGATGAAGTTAATACCCTAGGTTTTTAATTATTGAATGAATCTTTATTATTGCAAAGTTTATTTCAATTTTAAGTCTTAGTTTAAAAATCACTCTATTTACGACAGCCAAATAGAAATTTAAAAGCAATTATTGGTAAATGGTTGATAGTCCTTGTGGGAACGATACTTTACTTACTATTTTATTACTTGAATCGATTGTGTATACTTGCACATCATATTTTAATAATCAAGTTTTTGGCGCAATTGTTGGGGATTAATGTCCAATATAAAAATTAATTGTTTTTTTTTGTTTTACTTCGGTTTTTATTTTATTTATTTTAGTACTCATTCAGATCGAGGTTGTATTGTGTTTCAGGAATTATTGGTATATGCAATGAAATAGACGAAAGGAAATCATACCGGTAGATCTTGAAATTGAAAGAACGTGTAGACTAAATCGAAAGATAAAGAAAAGGCTGGATTTTGCCATGGCTGATAATGAAGTAATTGCATCAGACAATGCTACTAATGTTAATAATATCCCAAATATTGCAAAGGTTCCAGTGAAACGAGGACTAAGGATGCTTAGAGACTATGTACTTCCTACTGTCACATGAGAGTATTCATGGATCAGGCACCCCACTATTGCTGCAAATAATTTTGAGATTAAGCCAACTATATTACAAATGGTGCAGTCTACTGTTTAGTTTGGTGGGTTGCCCACGAAAGATCTTAATTTGCATATAGCCAATTTCTTGGACCTATGTACAACATTTAAGATGAATGGGGTAAGTGATGATGCGATTAGACTTAGATTATTCCCATTCTCTCTACGAGACCGGGCGAAGAGTTGGCTAATTTCACTACAAGCTAATTCTATCACAACATGAGAGGAGTTAGTGATGCGTGTCGTATTGCGTACCAAATTTAACAAATATTTTATTTACTCTAAAACCAATTATTTAGTATAACGACAAATAGAGGTCGAACCCAAGGGAACTATATTCAGTTTATTATTCACAAAAGCTTAACAAAATTAAATTGGAAAGGGGGGTTTCTGAAAAGTAAAAGTAAAAGCAAGAATTAAGAAAACAATTGATAGCAAGAAGAGATTAACAACGATTTTAAAGACGGTTAAGAATTATTCTCCACCTCAGACAATCATGCATGATCAACAATAATAAATATTATTCCTATTCCAATTAAACTATTAACCCCGCAGATAACGCTTAAGCAGTCAATTATCCCAATCTCCCTATCACAATCAATTACGGCTTAGCGCTCAATAATCAATTCTTTTTACCAAACAACAAACCTATTAAGCATACGATTCATTCAATTTAGTAAAAGCATTAACAACAGTGGAGATAGGTTAATCTAGGCAATAAATCAATGAAGCATTTAATTAATTTAACCTAGGTTCTATTCTTCATCACAATCAACAACGCCTTTGACCACATCATCAATTGCAATTTATCACAAACACTCAGAATCCTAAACTATTAGGTGAATAGAAATTCTAAGATGACAGTAAAATAATGCAAGCCCTAATTAGTTGTACACCCTAACAAGGAATCACAATATTTCATACAATAGGCATAGAAGAATAGAAGAATTTAACATTATGGAAATCAAGAACAATATTCACATCTCAAATCAAACATTCATGTCTGGGTTTTGAATAACCCTTAACCTAAAAGGAACTTAGCCAACAATCATGATGAAAAACATAACCAAAATCAAAGAATAGAAGATTTTAGAGAAGAAGAAAACTATTGAAAAAGTTGAATGCGATCGTCCTTCTTCTCCTGCACTCTCTCTGTGTTCCTCTCTCTAAAATCGTGTATCTAAAACTTAATTCACGAATATGACCTAATCCCCCTTTTATTTCCCGTCCAAAAATTAAGAAAAATCGAATTTAAATTTGAATTCAAACGCATGCCGCGGCACGAGGCTTCAGATATGCGATATAGGCTTTGCGTGCCGCGGTATGCAACTTTCCTTGCCGCGGCACGAGACTCTCTGTTTCTCTTGTAGCGGCAGGGACTTTTCCCTGTAGCGGCAAGGAACTCTCTGACTTGCCTCGTAGCGGTAGGGACTTTTCCCTGTAGCGGCAATGTAACGACCCAAATTTGATAATATGGCTTAAGGGCCTTGATTAGCGTGCCTGGAGGGCATAATGGGAAGTATGCGTGAATTTAATGATTAAGACGCATGATTATGATTTTAAGCATGTCATATGACTATTTGAGTATTTGAGATGCATGATTATGTGTATTATGGTATGTGATAGTTCTAGCCCGTTGAGGGCATACGTGTGATAATTATGTGATGTGATTTGTACCACGTGGGTGTGGTGATATTAATGCGATGCACGTGCCGAGACGGTCCTAGAGAGCTAGATAACTCAAAAGTCACAACGGGATTTTACACCCGGCTCGGGAGGAGCCTAGGGGTATTTTGGGGATTTTGTAATTTAGTTCTTGTGAGATATTGGTAACCGGTGGTTTGGTAACTTGTGTAGCTGTTAGTAACCATAGAGAGTAACAAGATTGGTTAAAGGAAGTGGTAGAATTGTAAGGAAGTAGGAATGACAAAAAGGGCCTTGAGGTTTAGTTGGAATGGGAAATAGATGGAAGGGTAAAGTGGTCATTAGGCAAGGAATTGGATTACTTCAGCTGAAGGAAAGGGGGGTCACGTATAACACTTGGTGGGGAATTGATCTATGCTGAAATGTGAGGAAAAGATAGAAGAAAAGAGAAGAAGAGGAAAGCTGAAGTTGGGAGACCTAGGATGGGAGCTTTGATGGTTCTAGGCAACTAAATTGAGCATAAATCAAGGTTACTCAGAGGTAAGGGTTTGTCTATAATTTGTGTAAGTTTCAAGTCTGATTTTTGGTTGATAAGTGTGAATTGAAACAAATTGGTGGCTGGTTTTGTATGAACTCAGAATTGGGTAATCAAAGGGGAAGGAGGTTTAAAGCTAGATGTTGGACTCACCACTCAAGGTAAGGTTTCTGTGTGATTATTAGGGTTGTTTCTGTTAAGGTTTAGGGAGTTTGGAGTGTGGTTTGTGCTTGAGTTCAAGTTGTTCTTAATTTTCTGGTTTGAGTTGTTAAGAATGAAATTCAAGAGTGAATTTTAGGATTGAAGGTGTGAGTGGGCTTGGGCATAATGTTTTTGAGTTGTTGTGAGGTTTATTAAGGGTTTAGAGTTGGTTTTGGGACTTAGGATGGAGTTTGGGTTTTGTGTGCCGCGGCGTGGAGTCCCTGACTGATGGGTGCCGCGGCACAAGAAAGTGGTGCCGCGGCACAAGAAAGTGGTGCCGCGGCACAAGGCCAATTTCAGGGCATGAATTTTTGCAATTTTGGGCCTTTGCTCCAGGGGTTTGGGGGATGTCTCCGGGGTATTGTTTTAAGGTCTTGGGGATTCCGAGAGTGTGGGATTGGTTCCGGGAAGTAGTTTTGGATTGGTTAGTGATAAAGGATGTTTCGTTTGTGTTGTGACTAGGTCTTTGGTGAGGCTCGGGATAGAGGACCGTGCTCGCGGCTTTGGGGCATCAGAAGCTTGGGATACAGGTAAGAAAGCTGCACCTGAGTATGTGGTTAGGCTGGGACTAAGTGTTCCCTATGTTTGTACGCATTGTTATGTAAATGTGATTAGCCATGTGGTCACGATGGGACTAAGAGTTCCCAATATTTGTATATCATGTTGTGAGATGGTGTTATTACGCCATGGGACATGCGATTACTGGCCTAAGGGTGTCGGAATCATTATTTGCGCATTGGGGCGCGGCTCGGCCACTGGGAGCTGAGGCAGCTTATTTATCACTGAGCTCGGTTAAGCTGGCCGGAGTCAGTGAGTATTACAATGGGGGCGGCCCTATTGAGCCGAAGACAGTGTGTTAAATAGAGGGTGCGACTAAGGGCGCCAACCCTGAATGTTATTTGATGGATATGACAATCTATTAGTTATGAACGTGAATATTGTGCTATGAATATAGTTGATTGACTGTCTGGATGACAATTGTTATCACTACGTGGATAAGTGTTATGAACTGATGAATTTCTGATTATGCACTGTGGAATATTTGATTATTGATGTTAATCTTGCTATGTTATTATGCTTTCTTGCTGGGCCCTGGCTCACGGGTGCTACGTGGTGCAGGTAAAGGCAAGGGTAGGCTGAATCAACCATGAGTTGGAGAGCTCTGGGGGCGAGGTGTACATTGTCAGCTGCTCGGCCGCCACGGTCGACAAATTGTACAGGACCGGAAACCTAAAATGTATATTTTGCCATTAGAGTGGCTTGAACTATTTGTAACTTCTAGAATTTGTTGTAACTAAGACATCTAAACCCTGTTTCGAGTCTCCATGTATTAAATCATCATTTTTAATGAAAATAGCCTGTTTGTAACCAAAATCCTTTTATTCCTACTCTGATAATGGTATAGAGTTTACACTTTGTCTGAATGACTTGATTAGCAAGCCTTGCACTATTTTAAACACACAGTGTAACGGTCTTGGTTATCCAGGGCGTTACAGGCAAGCTCTCAGATTTCTCGTACTTTTGTTCTTTTCTCGATTTTTCTTCTCTTTAACACTTTACTCCAATGGTTAGAATCCTACAAAATCATCATTCAACCAAAAATCATAAAAAATATACAATTATCCTTAAAAATATTGATTTAGATTAAATGAAACAAATTAACAAAACGATTCCAACTATCCCTAAACACACTACTTATGAACACAAAATCTGATAAGTAGAAAGGTAAACTTTATACAAAAATATACTTATCGAATTCCCCCACACTTGAACTTTGCTAGTCCGTTAGCAAACCCACTAGACTCTAAACAAAACTAAAAACTAACACAAAGGCAGTCTCACTGAATACGATGATTGTCTTAGAGAATTACACTAAAATATTATGCTATAGTGACTTTGAATTTCATAACCATCAGATTTTCAACTCCTAAATTGATGAACCACTTGAAATTTGTCTTAAACCACGAGTTATAACAGTCATACTTACCAGCTCACTTGAATCAAGATGATCTTATACATGTCGTTTTATTCATTTTTTTTTTTAACAAACTAGCCCCTCATCAGAAAATGAGTATATATATATAAAGGACAACCACTCCATAGACAATAACCAATTACTCTCCACTAATATAAACACACAGAATCAAAAATCAAAAGGTCTTTATCAGCTTGTAATGTATGGCTAGGGTGCAGGGTAGATGAGAAGGATACATTTAGGCTCATATTACACCATAGCATACCTAATATAGACTTTATTTACTTTTTTTTTTCTCGTTTTCTACTTTGGATCTTCTTCCCCAATTCCCTCATAGTTTTCATACATTATTGATCTCTCTATCCCCCACACTTATTTTCATGCAAGAAATTTTTTTTTTCTTTTCCTTTTCTCTTTTTCTTTTTCTTTGCTTTTAACATATTTCTTGGGGATAAATAGGAGATTTCACACTTATAACCACATCATATACAGAAACTCTAATTATACTTCTCTCTCTTTTTTTTTTTCATATAACCTTTCATCCCAAAGTAGAAATTTAACTAGCTAAGCCATGGTGCAAAGGGTTATCAACATAGATAAAAAAAAAATAAAGAGGTCTTGGGTTAAGTAATGAGTTTTCATCGAAAAAAAATATGGTCTATAAAGCTCAAAACAGGGAACTAAGGATACATTATTGATAAGGTAGGCTTGAAAGGCTCAAACGATCCAAAGAAATTGCCTTTATCATTTTCCTAATTCTGTGCACTTATGATTTCGCCTCAAGCAATTAACTAGTGTGTTCTAGAGTGGCGGGGGCTAAGTTGAATATATCTATATTTCTTTCTTTCTTTTTTCGACATGCATAAACTATTCCTAAAACAAGTAAGTAGCAAATCTAACTGTAATAAATCGATATTTAAATCACAAATTCAAGTAGTCATCAAAACAGGAGTCAATCACACGAATCATAATCTATCCAACATCTTCTAGCATTAAAGTTTAGTATCACTCATAAACTCATCATCGACCATTGCATTCAATAAGACCAGCCCAAGACACAAGACAAAACAACACACACACAAACACTTATAAACAAAGACAATTAACCAGACAAACAATTTGTTACCCGTCCCCCACACTTAAATTGAACATTGTCCTCAATGGAAATAAGTACAAATTGAGACAAGAACAGTAAATAAAAGAA
Organism: Humulus lupulus; assembly: GCF_963169125.1. NCBI lineage: Eukaryota > Viridiplantae > Streptophyta > Magnoliopsida > Rosales > Cannabaceae > Humulus > Humulus lupulus. The sequence goes on from NC_084800.1 coordinate 101,101,636, forward strand.
AAATAAGAAAATTAAAGAAAATAAAAGAAAAATAAGAAAATAAGAAAAAAAAAGAAAACTCCCTCATCAGTTGCGACTAAAAGTGTCATCCTCATCATAGTTGAACTCCTCTGTGCAACCTGCTTCATCAACATCTCCATATTCCTGAGTGTGACTCGGTGGCACTGGAACAGCTGGAGGATACGGTGGCAGCCACATTGGGGCCGATGGATATCCAGACATATCCGCCCCTAAATTGGTTTGCTGCATCCTGAAGCACAAGTCCTGATAGCTAGCAAACTCCATCATTCTTTGATTGTGGGCCACCATCTCTTCATGATATGCTCGAATGTCAATGCGAGCTCGGTAAAGTTCCGTCTCCATGGCGGCAACCCGATCAGTAAGTGTCCTGGTACGGCCAGTGTTAGGCTGAACAGGTGCATGTGAAGAAGATGCAGGTTGCTTAGAAGATGTGGCTGTGGGTTTGTCAAACCGCTGAATAGTATTCCTGTCAATGATATGCATTGGGTTTATTACCTCCTCATTATCATTCCAGCGTACACCAGCCTTCTTGCATAGGTCTGTGATTAAGGAAGGATGGTAGAAACCGTACTGTGTGCTAGCCATACTCTTCAGAATAGAGGCGTGAATGATCTTGCCAACGTCAATAGTCTCGTTGGTCATAATAGCCCTCAACAAATTCCCATAGGCCTAATCAACTGTTCCAAAATGTTTTGTTGGGAATAGTTTTGCCCCAACAAAACGATGCCATGCCTTAAGTTCATAGTCCATATACTTGGACTCCAGTTTGTGTGACAAGGCATTCTCTGTCGTCCTCCACCGTGCTCCTCGAATGCCAATAGCCTGAATAATGGCATCAGAATCCAAGTTATGTTCAGAGGCATTGAATTCATCATCTGGAATGTCCTGCAAACCGTAGTAACGGTTTATAGCAGAAGCTGAATAAGCAACGGGAACACCCCGAACCACCACCTGTAAGTTCTTGCGATCAATGGCATTGGCATAAAACTCACGAACTACGGATACTACTGCAGGCTGTGGTTGAGCACATAGTTTTTGCCAGCCCCTCTGTTCAATTATACTCATCAACCTCGGATAAGGGTGATGCATGTCTAGATCGAAGCCCCTCTCAGCCACCCAAGCTTTCTTCTTATCAATTGCCTCTTTATTACTTTCGAAAGCTTCTTTGGAGGTGAATTTCTTGGTATCATATTTGACTTTGGCTGTGTTCGACGGCCCTGCTTCGGTTCGTGATCGCTTGCTTGACATTATAGCACAAAGCAGACAATGTATAACCTTCAAATGTGACTAAGCAACTCACTGATGCATTTCGTCGAACAGGTAGAGTGCACAGTTTAAACTTCAGAGATCAGAAGTTTATGGCTTGATCAACTACCCCCAAGATGTAGATACACTCAATATACAAGCATTTTCACCACAGAAATCAAAATCAAAGAAGGAGATCCAACAAAACCCGTCCACTCTCAGAGGAATTAGAAGTTGATAAACCTCAATCAAAGCTTGCAAATAGAGAAAAATACCTTGAATCCAACCCAAAGATGATGCAAATGTGCTTGATGATGCTTGATCCCGAGCAAAGCCTACCCAATGAGCATTAGTCGATAATGAAAGTAATGGGTGGCTAATGATGGTGATTTTTAGGAATGGGTATAATGGAGGATGAGGAAGATGGGTATAATGGGTAGATGGGTATAATGGGTAGATGGGATAAGCAAGGTCTTTGGATTAATGAGGGTGAGAAGTGAGGATGAGTATGAGGAATGGGGTGATTTTATGTGTAGGGATTGAGAGGAGAGGAATGAAGATGGAGAATGGGATGGCAAAATAGGTGGGTAGTTTTTAGAAGGTAAGAGGGAGAGTGATGGGTGAGAAAAGGGAAAGAAAAAAGGGTATTTAGGCATTTTCTGGGCACGTGCCGCGGCAAGCATGTTTATGTGCCGCGGCAGGGAAGGCTCGGCTTAGGGGTACTAGTCACGTGCCGCGGCAGGCACTTTTATGTGCTGCGGCACGTTGCTCTCTGTTTGTGGGCTCGATCACGTTGTGCCACGGCAAGGCTTTTATGTGCCGCGGTATGGTGCCTTTTTCTGCATTTATTTTATTTTATTATTATTATTATTTTTTTTTTCACGATTTTCACGGTTCAAAGAGAGAATCAGAGTACAAAAAATTAAAATAACTAAATGTTCAACCTAAAAATAAAAATAAAGAAAATAACTAAAACTGAAAACAATAAAGATGGCTACGTTTAACGTCGCTAGCTCGACTCAGAACTTCAATCTTCATCAACATAAACTGGGTCTTCAAGGTACATCACATGAACTTGCTCATCCTCCGCCATTGACTCATAGTAGGGCTTCAGTCTCTGGCCATTCACCTTGAATGACTTTCCGGTACTTGGACTTACAACTTCGACCGCTCCATGAGGAAAAACCTTGGTAACAATGAACGGACCTAACCAGCGAGACTTCAACTTTCCAGGAAAGAGTTTAAGGCGAGAGTGATACATGAGAACTTTCTGACCTTCCACAAAGCTCTTCCGAAGAATATGTTTGTCATGAAAAGCTTTGGTTTTCTCCTTGTAGATTTTCGAACTCTCATATGCTTCATTGCGTATTTCTTCTAACTCATGCAATTGAAGCATTCTTTGTTGTCCTACAGCAACCATGTCCATGTTACACTTCTTTACAGCCCACCACGCCTTGTGCTCTAGCTCCACCGGTAGATGGCAAGGTTTCCCATACACCAACCGATAAGGTGACATACCGATAGGTGTTTTATATGCCGTTCGATACGCCCACAAGGCATCATCAAGCCTTGTACTCCAATCTTTCCGGTTTGGATTTACAGTTTTATCAAGAATCAATTTAATTTCACGATTAGAAACCTCCGCTTGCCCGTTGGCTTGTGGATGATAAGCAACTGTCACCTTGTGAGTTACACTATAGCGTCGAAACAATGCTTCTATACTCTTGTTACAAAAATGAGTGCCTCGATCACTAAGTATAGCCTTAGGTGTACCAAAACGCACAAAAATGTTGGAGCGAATGAAATCCACTACTGTTTTTGAATTGTCCGTTCTAGTTGCAATTGCTTCCACCCATTTAGACACATAGTCTACCGCCAATATAATATATTCATAGCCGAAAGAGGATGGGAATGGTCCCATGAAATCCATACCCCAAACATCAAAGATCTCAAGAATTAAAATGGGAGTTTGAGGCATTTGATCCTTGGCCGTTATGTTACCAACTCGTTGACAACGATCACATGCCTTACAATAAGCATAAGCTTCTTTGAAAATCGTGGGCCAATAGAAACCGCTGTCAAATATCTTACAAGTTGTCCTCTTAGGTCCAAAGTGTCCACCACAAGCATAAGCATGACAAAAAGCAAGGATGGAACGAAATTCAGATTCCGGTACACACCTACGAATGATTTGATCAGTACAATGCTTCCAAAGATAAGGTTCATCCCATATATAGTGGCGAGCATCATGCTTAATCTTGTTCCGTTGTGCTTGTGTGAGATCACTTGGTAACTCCTTTGAAGCAAGGTAGTTTACAATGTCGGCATACCAAGGAATAACTTCTTGCATGGCGAGGAGTTGCTCATCTGGAAACTGCTCATGCAATGGTAAGAACTCCTCCTCCCGAATCAACCGACTCAAGTGATCAGCCACTAGATTTTCCGAGCCTCTTTTATCTTTTATCTCCAAGTCAAACTCTTGTAACAATAAAATCCACCGAATAAGTCTTAGTTTTGCCTCCTTCTTTGCTAGCAAATATTTAAGAGCAGCATGGTCGGTGTATATGATTACTTTCGTCCCAATCAAATAAGAACGAAACTTCTCCAAAGCAAAGATAACCGCCAATAGTTCCTTCTCAGTGGTAGAGTAATTTAACTATGCATCATTTAGAGTTCTAGAAGCATAGTAAATCACATGAGGAAGCTTACCAACCCGCTGCCCTAGGACTGCACCCACTGCATAATCACTAGCGTCACACATAAGCTCAAAAGGCAACTCCCAATTCTGTGGCTGGATAATAGGAGCTGTAGTCAAAGATTCTTTCAATATATTAAAGGCCAGTAGACACTTCTCATCAAACTCGAACTTAACATCTTTTTGGAGGAGCTTGCACAGTGGTGTAGAGATTTTAGAGAAGTCCTTTATAAATCTTTGATAGAAACCCGCATGACCAAGAAACGACCGTATTTCCTTGACACTAGATGGAGGTGGTAAAAACCGAATGAGATCAACTTTGGCCTTGTCCACTTCAATTCCTTTTTCCGAGATAACATGTCCCAAAACAATCCCCTGCTGTACCATAAAATGGCATTTCTCCCAATTCAAAACTAGATTGGTCTCAATGCAGCGTTTGAGAACCAAAGTAAGATTATGCAGGCATTTATCAAATGAATCGCCATATACACTGAAATCATCCATGAACACCTCAATAATGCTCTCAATGTAATCTGAAAAGATACTAACCATACATCTCTGAAATGTAGCAGGAGCGTTGCATAAACCGAATGGCATTCTCCGAAAAGCAAATGTGCCAAAGGGACATGTGAAGGTCGTCTTCTCCTGGTCTTCTGGGGCTATGACAATCTGATTATACCCCGAATAACCATCTAAGAAACAGTAATAGGAGTGGCCAGCCAATCTCTCGAGCATCTGATCAATGAATGGTAGGGGGAAATGATCCTTCCGAGTTGTCGAATTTAGCTTGCGGTAATCAATACACACCCGCCACCCTGTTTGAACTCGAGTTGGAACCAGCTCATTCTCATTATTCTTCACCACAGTAATGCCAGACTTCTTGGGTACCACTTGAACTGGACTCACCCATTTACTGTCAGAGATTGGGTAAATCACACTCACACAAAGGAGCTTCAGAATCTCCTTCTTCACAACTTCCATCATTGGTGGGTTTAATCTCCATTGCGCCTCACGTGTTGGTTTAAACCCTTCTTCAAGTAAAATTCGGTGCATGCACATGGAAGGGCTAATCCCCTTAATATCCGCAATAGACCAACCAATGGCTGTTTTATACTCTCGGAGTACTCTCATTAATTTTTCTTCTTGACCTTGGTTAAGATTTCTTGCAATTATAACAGGAAGTGTCTCGTTCTTCCCCAAGTAAACATATTTGAGATGCTCTGGAAGAGGCTTCAATTCAAGTGTAGGAGCTTGAATAATTGATGGCTGCAATTTCTCATTAGAAATCAGCAAATTAAGAAATGCAACCTTCTTAAAAGTCTTGTCAAAACCACTATTGAGTGTGGTTATGACATCCATGATCTCATGAGACAAATCTTCATCGGTCAACACAAGATGCTCTCTCAACGCAACCTCCAAATCATCTTCACTATGAAAATCTAAAACTCGTTGAGAAAGAATATCCAACACATCAAGAGAGTAAACAGCATGTACATCACTTGGATACCTCATAGCCTCAAAAATATTAAATCGAATTATCTCCCCATCAAATTCCATGGTCAACGTACCGTCATGCACATCAATCTTAGTTCTTGCAGTCTTCATGAATGGTCTCCCCAACAAAATTGGAGTGGAGCATGGAATAGATTCATCTTCCATATCGAGAACATAAAAATCAGCCGGAAACACCAATTCATTTACTTGAACTAAAACATCTTCTATTACACCCCTGGGATAAGCATTCGACCTATCAGCAAGTTGAATAATCACCCCTATTTCTTCAAGTGGACCGAGATTCAATGAAGCATAAATGGAGAATGGCATGACATTGATAGAGGCTCCCAAATCCAACATACACCGCTCAATTCTTTTATTCCCAATAGTGCAAGGGATAGTAAAAGTACCAGGATCCTTACACTTTGGTGGAAGCTTCTTTTGTAGAACTGCGGAAACATTCTCCCCCACACTAACTTTTTCATTATCCCTCAACTTACGCTTATTAGTGCACAACTCTTTCAGAAACTTGGCATAGCGCGGCACTTGTTTAATAGCGTCAAGAAGAGGAATATTCACTTCTACCTTTCGGAATGTATCAAGAATCTCCTTGTCAACCTCTTCCTTTTTAGTCTTTTTCAGTCTGCTTGGGAATGGAGGTGGAATGACAATAATAGGCTTAGGGCTGAGTTGTGTATTGGTGGTTGGCTTTAGAGGAACATCTTCATTAACTGAGCAATCAACTTGTGGCTTGGATGACAATTTACTGGGCATTAGAGGATTAGGTGGATCATATTGCGTCCCACTGCGCAAAGTTACTGCACTAGCATTCTCCTTGGGATTCATCTCAGGTTGTGAAGGCAATTTATTTGACAGATGAGCCTCCAACCGGTTATATGATGCCGCTAATTGTCCCACCTGATTCTCCAAACTCTTGATGGAAGCTTGGGTGGTTTGCTGAAATTGAAGAGTATTTGTGGCAAGGGCATTGATTAAATCCTCAGTAGAAGGTTTAGCACTTGGTGGTGGAGCAGCCTGAGGTTGTTGTGATGGTATAGGTACATAATTATTTTGAGACCTCTGTTGTGTAGTGAAACCAGGTGGTCTTGCTGCTGTTGGTTGTTGAGCTATTTGTTGATGATTCCCATATCGAAGGTTTGGATGATCACGCCAGCCAGGATTATAAGTTTGTGAAAATGGTTCATAATACATCTGACGTAATTGACCAGGAAAATTTCCCACTGCATTAACACCCTCAGTTTCTCCCTCTACTAGAGTGGGGCACGTATCAGTAGGGTGCCCCACTACTTGACAGATTCCACATGGCCACACCTGTTGGCCCAAAGCTAGTTGTTGTACCACTGAAGTCAGTTGAGCTATCTGGTGACCAAGTTGATTATCAATAGTAGTTTGCACCTCGTTAACCCTTCTTGAAGATGACATATGCTCCTGGCGAGTACCAAACTGTTGGGAATTAGCTGCCATATTAGAAATCAAGCTCCTAGCTGCTGCAGGAGTCTTGTCCACTAGTGCCCCTCCACTGGCTGCATCAATCATACTTCTGTCCAACGGCAGTAATCCCTCATAGAAATATTGAATCAATAGTTGCTCACTGATCTGATGGTGAGGACAACTAGCACACAACCGCTTAAAGCGCTCCCAGTAATCATAGAGCGATTCTCCCACAGCCTGCCTGATGCCACAAATTTCTTTCCTTATACTCCCCACTTTAGACGCTGGAAAATACCGCTCCAAAAACAAGGTCTTCATAGTGTTCCAGGTCTCCACAGTACCAGGGGGGAGATAATACAGCCACTCCTTTGCTGAATCCTTTAGAGAGAAAGGAAAAGCTCGGAGTTTTATTTGTTCTTCTGTCACTAAGGCTGGCTTCAAACTGGAGCAGACAATATGGAACTCCTTGAGATGATTATTTGGATCCTCACCAGGCAGCCCATGGAACGATGGCAATAGATGAATGAGGCCCGACTTAAGCTCAAAATTCACATCAAGAGGTGCATATTGAATGCATAGCGGTTGTTGATCAATATCTGGCGCAACCAACTCTTTCAACGTCCTATTTTGTGCCATATCTCTGTAAGATGTAATAGAATCGTCTGAATCTGAGTCGTGAGACAATAAGGGCACTTTCACAGGATCCACTTGATGAGTAAGACGTTGAAAGAGTGGATTATCAGTAATAGTCCGCAAAGTCCGAGAAGAAGATGAAGTAGCAAGATACTGTTTGATTGCCTCCAACCTGTTCTGAGTGTCTTCGCCAGACATATAACTCTGCGATGCCAAGAGAAATCAAGTTAGTAAGCGTAAACCAATATGAATAATAAAAAGAATTAAATAGTTCCCCGGCAACGGCGCCAAAAATTTGATGCGTGTCGTATTGCGTACCAAATTTAACAAATATTTTATTTACTCTAAAACCAATTATTTAGTATAACGACAAATAGAGGTCGAACCCAAGGGAACTATATTCAGTTTATTATTCACAAAAGCTTAACAAAATTAAATTGAAAAGGGGGGTTTCTAAAAAGTAAAAGTAAAAGCAAGAATTAAGAAAACAATTGATAGCAAGAAGAGATTAACAACGATTTTAAAGACGGTTAAGAATTATTCTCCACCTCAGACAATCATGCATGATCAACAATAATAAATATTATTCCGATTCCAATTAAACTATTAACCCCGCAGATAACGCTTAAGCAGTCAATTATCCCAATCTCCCTATCACAATCAATTACGGCTTAGCGCTCAATAATCAATTCTTTTTACCAAACAACAAACCTATTAAGCATACGATTCATTCAATTTAGTAAAAGCATTAACAACAGTGGAGATAGGTTAATCTAGGCAATAAATCAATGAAGCATTTAATTAATTTAACCTAGGTTCTATTCTTCATCACAATCAACAACGCCTTTGACCACATCATCAATTGCAATTTATCACAAACACTCAGAATCCTAAACTATTAGGTGAATAGAAATTCTAAGATGACAGTAAAATAATGCAAGCCCTAATTAGTTGTACACCCTAACAAGGAATCACAATATTTCATACAATAGGCATAGAAGAATAGAAGAATTTAACATTATGGAAATCAAGAACAATATTCACATCTCAAATCAAACATTCATGTCTGGGTTTTGAATAACCCTTAACCTAAAAGGAACTTAGCCAACAATCATGATGAAAAACATAACCAAAATCAAAGAATAGAAGAGTTTAGAGAAGAAGAAAACTATTGAAAAAGTTGAATGCGATCGTCCTTCTTCTCCTGCACTCTCTCTGTGTTCCTCTCTCTAAAATCGTGTATCTAAAACTTAATTCACGAATATGACCTAATCCCCCTTTTATTTCCCGTCCAAAAATTAAGAAAAATCGAATTTAAATTTGAATTCAAACGCATGCCGTGGCAGCCATATTTCCTTGCCGCGGCATGAGGCTTCAGATATGCGATATAGGCTTTGCGTGCCGCGGTATGCAACTTTCCTTACCGCGGCACGAGACTCTCTGTTTCTCTTGTAGCGGCAGGGACTTTTCCCTGTAGCGGCAAGGAACTCTATGACTTGCCTCGTAGCGGCAGGGACTTTTCCCTGTAGCGTCAAGCTCTCAGATTTCTCGTACTTTTGTTCTTTTCTCGATTTTTCTTCTCTTTAACACTTTACTCCAATGGTTAGAATCCTACAAAATCATCATTCAACCAAAAATCATCAAAAATATACAATTATCCTTAAAAATAATGATTTAGATTAAATGAAACAAATTAACAAAACGATTCTAACTATCCCCAAACACACTACTTATTAACACAAAATCTGATAAGTAGAAAGGTAAACTTTATACAAAAATATACTTATCAGTTAGCCCAGAAGTTCTTAGCAAAGTTTTTCCCTCTAGCAAAAGCTGCAAAGTTGAGAGGGGAAATCAATAAGTTGAAGGGGAATCATTGTACGATGCATGGGAAAGATTTAAAGAGTTGTTAAGGAAGTGCCCACATCATGGTATAGAGAAGTGGATGCTAGTCCATAATTTTTATAATGGGTTGAATGTTACTACTCCTACCATAATAGATGCTGCAGCAGGAGGTGCGTTTATGAGTAAGAGTCCTAATGAGGCTTATGAATTGCTAGAGGAGATGGCAATGAATAACTACCAGTGGCCAACTGAAAGGGGACAAACAAGGAAGGTGGCTGGTATGATTGAATTGAATGCTATTGTCATGCTTACAATGCAAGTGGCAACTTTAACGAAGCAGTTACAACAGAGTAGCCTGTCAGCCCAAACCATGCAAGTTTAGAGTTTATGTGGGAGTGCTCATCCATTAAATTTGTGTCCTGCCATGGATATGAATAATATACCTATAGAACAAGTCCAAACTTTAGGAAATTTTCAAAGACCAACCAACAACCCCTTTTCGATGTCATATAACCAAGGGTGGAGGAATCATCCTAACTTCTCATGGAAAAATAATCAAGTTGCACAACAACCATTCCATCAAAGTCAACAACAATACCCACCTCCACAACCATAACCACATCAGCCAACACATATGAAACAACCTAAAACACAATTCGATGTACTGAAATGGTTCATGATAGAAACTAGGGCATCTATCAAGAGTTTGGAGACTTAAATGGGGCAGTTGGCTACTTTAATGACAAACCCTTCTCAAGGGGACTTACCAAGCACTACTGAGGTAAACCCAAAAGAATAGTGCAATGCAATATCCTTGAGGAGTGGCAAGGAGTTAAAAGAGCCAAAAGTGGTTGATAAGGAGAAGGAAGTGAGTGGGTCTAATGTTACTGAGAATTTAGAGGAGCAGCCAAAAATAAGCATAGATCACCATATAAAGATCCCATATCCTCAGAGGCTTCAAAAGAATAAGCTTGACAAGTAGTTTTCTAAATTTTTGGATATCTTTCGAAAGCTACACATCAATATTCAGTTTGCTGAGGCACTTGAACAAATGTCAAGATATGTGAATTTTATGAAAGAAGTTTTGTCAAAGACAAGGAATCTGGGAGACTATGAGACAGTGGCACTTACTGAGGAGTGCAATGCGATAATTCAAAAGAAACTGCCTGCAACATCCCAAATTCCCTAATATGGCTTAGTGCCTAGATTAGGGGGACGTGAGGCAATAATTGTTTTAATTGTGTGCTAATGTATTATGAGCATTTCGTTATGTGAATTATATTATAATATAATTATGCTTGCATGTTTAGAAATATTAAATATGCGTGTGAGCCCGTTTCTTATAAGAAGGGCATTTTAGTAATTTTGACCCGTTGATGGTATAATTGTAAATATGCATGTGTATGATTGAGACCACATTATTATGTGGATTTATTTGGGTTACTCAACGCTAGGCAATCTTGGTGAGCAAGTTAGCGGAAAATTCACAGCGAGGTTAAATACCCGGCTTGGGGTGAGCCTAGGGGTATTTTAGTACCTCAGCTCATTATCGGTGTTTATCGGGTAATGAGGGATTAAACGCTTATTATTTGGAGATAATTGGAGAATTTAGGGGAACACTTGAGGATTTGGCGGGTAGTGGAAATTGACGGAATTTCCCTTGATGTTACTAGAGGATTTAAGTTAGTTATAAGGGCATTTTGGACATTTTGGCAAAAAGGTTAAGTTGAGTCTTAGGCAGCTGAGACTTTAGAAACACTCAGAAAGAAGTATAAGATTTTAGCTCTTTCTCTCTCTCTCTCTCTTTCTCTCGGTTTTCTCTCTCCCTCATTTGGTGCTTGGTGATTTGAAGAAATTCGGAGGATTCTAAACTAAGGACTTGAAGGTTTAAGATTGGCTTAGCTTGGGAATTAGCTCAGGCCAGAGTATATCTCAGAGGTAAGGAATTGAACTTAAATTCCTTATATCCATTATGCTGAATCATGTGGGAAGGTTAGAGCTTGCATGATAGAGGGTTCAAGGATTGATTTGAGTATTTGATGAGTTTTCAATCAAGTTTTGAGTTAGGTTTTGTTGCTTGAAAAGTGTTAAATATTTTATGGGAACTAAATTGATGTTTTAGGTTTGTTTTGGAGTGATTTGGGTTGGGTCTGGCTGAAGAAAAACCCAAAGAAGTCTGGGTTCAATGGGGTCGGGCCATGCCCTGTTCTTGGGGTGCCACATCCCTCTTGCACCTAGGGAGCTAAGTGAGGGTTTTGTTGTGAGTACGCGCTGCGACACCTGTTATGCAGTGCCACGATGTGTGTTTAGTTGAAAGGGAGGTTGAGCCTCTTTCTAGGGGCGGGCCATGGCACAAGGGGTTAGGGTTGTGTCGCTTAAGGGGTTTTGAACCCCGCGAGGGTTTTTGAGTGCGGGAACTCAACCCTAAGGGATCGAGATTGATCTTGCTACCCAGTTTAGTGGAATTCGATGTCCCAGAGGCTAGGACTCGGTCTGAAAGCCTTTATTTACTTGTTATTGATGGGATTCTTTATCATTGTTTTGAATAGGTCACCGCTAGGGGCTCGGATCAGGGATCGTACTCAAGGATCGTTCATTGGTAGCTTATACTTGGACCAAAGGTAAGAAAACTGCACCCAGAATATGATATACATGATTAGGGATTGTCCTGAATGCTGAACATAGTCTTGATTTGGGCGTTGGCCCTATAAATGCTCATGATTATGATTATGCCCGTGTATATCTGTTTTAATGTATTGTAATACATTGTATCTGTATGTATGATAAATGCATTATATGATTGTCTGTTATGACAAGGAAGCTTAGTCTATAAGCCAAGGATTTATTGTTGTTGTATCTAGTTAAAGATTGAATTACTAGTCGAGGGCATACTTGATTTAAGGGGCTCGACTTATAAGTCAAGAATCTTCAAGGCTTGGATTATAAGGTGAGGGTCTTTAAGGCTCGACTTATAAGTCAAGGGTCTATGAGGCTCGATTATAAGTTGGGGGTCTATGAGACTCGACTTATAAGTCAAGGATCTATAAGATTTGGCTTATGAGACGAGACCGACATTATGCACGTTGAGCGCAGGTAGCTATGGCTAGGCCACCTTGGGTGTGCACCAAGCACTTGATTGGCTTGGATGCCATAAGAATAAAAAGGGAGTGAAGCACACACTTTTGCAACCTTATGGTTGGTGATTTGAATAATGTTTATGCTTAGTTCCAGTTATTACTGTTAAGCCTGCTGTATTACTCCGTGAATTGTTTGAATATGTTTTCTTGCTGAGTCTTTTGGCTCACGGGTACTTTGTGGTGCAGGTAAGGGTAAGGAGAAGCTTGGCCAGCCATGAGTTAGAGAGCGATAGCAGTGACGTGTACATATGCAGTTCGCTCGATCGCCACGACCGAGAAATTTCAAGGAAGCTAGGGTTGGACCTAGTTTTGCTACCTAGGTCGGCTTATTTTGTAACCTTGGAATTGTAACCGACTTTTAAACTTGTATTTTGGGGATCCCGTGTAAAGTCCAAAGTTTTTGTTTAATGACAATGTTTATGACTCGACCAAAATTTTAAATATTGAACCCTCAGTGGCTTAATCACATGTTTAGTCCAAATGACTCATTTAGCGAGTCCAACACTAATTTTAAACACACATGGTAACATACCCTAATTAGTAAGGCATTACAACTTGATATCAGAGCTGCCAAATTTTTAAGGGTTCCTGATGATGGACTGGGCATGTACACTCACTACTAAAGACAAGCTCGACTAAGGGTTGGGTAACTATTAATATAATTGTGTGTGAACTTGCTTAAATGAACTATATATGCCTTACTTGCTAGCTTAAATAAGAAGCATGAGCTATTTTGATATGGCCTGGCCCTTGACTGCTATGTGTAGATTAAGGATGTGCTTATTAGCATGATAGGTGCTTGTAAATGTTGTAGGATTGCTTATAAGCATCATTATTGCTTTAGAATGTCAGAAACACTTATTAGCACTGCTTTATGTGCACGTATGCCAGGGGATACTTATTAGCAGTGTTACATGTTAAAAGGAATGCTTATTAGCATCGTTAAATGTCTATGCATGCTAGGAAATGCTTATTAGCATTCTTCTTGCCCTTGAGTATTGGAAATTTTTAATAGCATTATATTATGTGTATGCATGCCAAGAATGTGGTTACTAGCATCTTGTCCAAGTATGATTATGAATTTCTCTGCTTATTAGCTTGATTATTTATGTGTGAATTACTGGGATGCTTATTAGCATTATCAATGCATGTGGATGCATATTCGATCGGTTTTGAACCGTGGGTTGGTATGATATATTGTTATTACTGCCTGATAAGTCGAGTCATTGATTGCAGAAAGATTTGGAAGTATGTTTCCAGGGCAATCTAATGAGCCAGCCGACGCTAAGAATAAGGTCGGAAGTAATGACCAGGGTAAGAACCCTCCACTAGTCCCTGCCAACTGGCAATAGATGCTTGCAGACATACAAGCTAGGCTGCAGAGACAGGATGAAGAGATTTCCCAGTTGAGGCAACAGCAGGTTACAGTAGGGAACGCTGCATCAGAGGCCCCATCTGCTACTTCAGTAATAGCCGTACAACAACAAACAAAATTAGAGAACCATTGGGAGTTAGTGTATGAACGGTTCAGGAAACAACACCCTCTGGTTTTCGAGGGTAGTGCAGATCCACTTATGGCAGAATAGTGGATGGTTATGATTACATCCATCCTAGATTTTATGAGGGTGGTGGGCAATGAAAGAGTGGTCTGTGCCACATACATGTTTTGGGAGGATGCCCGAATCTGGTGGGACGTGGTGTCCCAGACTAGTGATGTAACAACAATGAACTGGGAAGAGTTTAGAACCCTCTTCAATGAGAAGTATTGTAATGAGGCCATTAAATCTGCAATGGCCGAAGAATTCAGTAAACTGTTACAAGGGAATATGTCGGTGACTGAATATGCCCTGAAATTTGATAGATTAGCCAAATTCGCTGCAGACTTGGTGCCCACTGATGGGACAAAAGAAGGAAAGATGATAGCCCGAGATGTAAGAATTACCACAGTACCTAGAGTGACGACATACTCTCAAGAAGTAGAGAGAGCCCTTACTGCAGAAGGTGCTGAGAATAAGATCTGGTGTGAGAACGCAGCCAAAAGGGATATAAGGAGGACGGGACCTCCCTTTACAGGACCAAGAAGGGGTAGAGGCCCTAGTGTAATGTCCCAAATTCCTTAATGTGGTTGATGCATGGATTAGGGGCCAGGAGGGCCATAATTGATTTATTATGAAATTATGTGATTAAGTGCATTATTATGTGGAATATATGATGATAATTGGATATCTATATATTTATGTGCATGTTTATGATTTATGGATGAGACCACATTATAATGTGGATATGTTTGAGCTATTCATCATGAAACTATCCTAGAACGCAAGTTAGCAGTTTGGTCATAACGGGGTTAAAAACCGGGCTCGGGGCGAGCCTAGAGGTAATTTGGTAATTTAGTACATTACCGGGGTCGAGTAATGAGGGAAATTATTAGAGGATATTTTGAGTAGCGGGATCTGGAGGACAATTATTATCATTAACGGAATAGACAGGAAAGTACGGTTTTACCCTTGGGTGGCTGAGAAGGAAATTAATTGACCTAGGGGCATTTTGGTCTTTTGACCATGGGACAGACTTAAGGGTAGCTGGTTGTAGAAGCTTAAGGCAAAAAAAAAGAGTAACTTTCTTTCTCTCTCATGATTACCTCTCTCTCTCTTCCTCTTGGATTGGTGTTTAAGGCTAAGTGGAGATTGAAGCTTGGGAATCAAAGCTTGAGGGTTTGGGGTTGTGATCAGTAGCTGAAGAGGATTCAATTCTGTGTTTAAGGTAAGGATTTCAGTTTGATTTTCTTGTTTGCTCTATTTTTAAGGTTAGTTTAAAGCTTTGGATTCTTGATTGTAGAACTGGGTATTTGGTGTGGTTTTAAGAGGTATAAAGCTTGGATTTTGATGAGGTTGAGGTATAGATGAAGTTTTGGGGTTAAATTATAAGTTTGGATTGTGTTTGGGTTTGTTTTGAAGCTTGGTATTCAAGGGGAAACGCGGGGGAGAAAACCAGAAATTTTTGGTCTGTCGAACTAGTGCCCCAGCATTGGGCAGGGAAGAGCTTGGGTGCTCTCTGACTTAGGGCAGTGCCCAAGCGCTACCCGTGGGTGCCCCAGTGCTATGTCTGTTTCAGCAAGACCTATTTTTAGGGCTTGGGAGGACTTTGGGGGCTCGGGGATGGTTCTGCCACCCCGTTGGGTGGAATGGAAGTCTCGAGAGCACGGTAGTGGTCCCGAGAGCGTGGTTTTAAACCATGAACCTTTTATCATTTATTTTATTGAGGGAATTTCATATTTGGTTATGACTAGGTGACTACTACGGGACTTAAGGACCGATCGTTCTCAAGGGTCGTTCTTAAATTATTTTACGCTCGACCCAGAGGTAAGAAAGTCAGTATGTGACATGCATGGTTATTGATGAAGCATTTTGAGTGCTCTATATATGGACATTGATAGCATAGTAAATGCATAGCAGCTTCGCTTATCTGTGTATGGGATTGGCTTATTATTCAAAGAACGACAATGGTGTTTAGTATCGATCGTGAAGCTATGACTTATCAGTCAAGTTCAGCAGTGATATGAGCACTGGTCGTATGGTATTGGCTTAAGAGTGAACAACCACATTAATGTGTTTAACACATACTGAAATGATTAGATCTAATCAACATGAGCATGAAATGCTTGACAGACCCCAAATGAAAACTAAAAGCACTTGTCTAGTCTAAAGGCTAGTTACGTAGAGCTAGAGACAAAAGGCTTAGGTGACTTAATGTCATATGGCTTAGGGAGTGGATCCCCGGAGATAGACACATTAGTCACTTATCTGATTAGGGTGCGGAGCCCTAGAGTGTGACTTATTAGTCACCCATCTGATTAGGGTGTGGAGTCCTAAAGTGTGACTCGCTATCTGATTAGGGTGCGGAGCCCCATAATGATTACCAGAATCATTTATTGATATTACATACTTGCGTGCCCAAGTCTGTGGCCCGCAAGAGGGCCTTGCATGCCCAAGTCCATGGCTCGTAGGAGAGCCTCACGTGCCCAGGTCCGCGTCTTCCAGGGAGGCCTTGTGTGCCCAGGTCCGCATCTCGTAGGAGGGCCTCGTGCGCCCAGGTCTGTGCCTCATGAGATGGCCTCGCGTGCCCAGGTCCGTGGCTCGCAGGAGGGCCTCGCGTGCCCAGGTCCACGCGTTGCAGGAAAGGCTCGCGTGCCCAAGTTCGTGGGTCGCGGGAAGGCTTCGTGTGCCCATGTTCATATCTCGTAGGGAGGCCTCGCGTGCCCAAGTCCGTGGCCCGCAAGAAGGGCTGCGTGCCAGTGTCTCACGAGCCTCGCTCGTGTGCCCAGGCCCAACAGCTCGCGGGGTTCTCATGAAGCGCGCTTCGTGCACCACATAGCTACACCCCCGTCGCACACTAACCAACTCTACGATGACTCACACCAATAGGAATGATTGCATTAGCAAAGAAGGGACTTTCAAAAGTAAAAGGGATAGGCGCCCTACGAGTGCAAAAGCCTATGCACGGCTCAAAAGGATCACACAGGTAAGAAGTATGTATTGGTGTACGACTCTGAGAACCCCAGGCATCTGATCCTCATATCCATGCCACACAGGTAGTGGTTGCACAAGTGAGGTGCCTGGTGTGGCCTTCTCAGCCAATCTCTGGCAAATAGTCAGAGCTGACACCACAACTACCTATGCCACTACGTCTGATGCCAGTTCTCTGACACTCGTACAAAATAAATAGTGGAGGCGTCCCCACGGACCCTGATCATGTACCAGAGCTGACACCATAACCTTATGCACCACTACTACCTGTGCCACCACGCTGACAACGTGCTTGTGTACAATCTGGTCCCCTAGGACCAAAATATATTAGGGGCCATTAGAGCCCACTATAAAGGGAACCTCACTTCATCATTGAAGGGGGTTGGAAAATTCTTGTAAAACCAGATTGATCTAAGGGCAATGTACGAGTTTGCTTGCTATTTTGTATTTTCTACTTGCAATTTTCCTTCAAGTTTCTATACGTTCATTTGTGTTCATTAGATATTGATTTAAGTTTATGAGTTTTCCATCCATATTTAGTTGATGAGTTCTTACCGTCAACAATTTGGCGCCGTCTGTGGGAAGAGTAAGTGCCAAGCCACTGTTCTTCCATCGATTTTGGTAGCAAAGATGCTGAGACGCTTTAAGTGGTTGAGAGAACCATGGGAGGTTGAGGTACACCTCGATGAAGATCAACTGAAGGCCTCCATGAAGAATCCTCTGCCACCCGAAAACGTGCATGCATTGAAGGAGCCAGGGGTTCCCAAAGGTGAATGGGAGGCCTCATCCCCGGCCATCCCACCTGATGAGCATCATCTGCCCCCGTGAGAGATGCCGGCGAGTTCCTGCCCCCAAAGCCGCCACAGGTGCCGAGCTCCAGCAGGCAAGATCCGGGCCCATCGACGCGTAGGCTTGACAAGAATCCTCGAGTCCATTCCGTGAGCTCGAGTTCTAGATCCCGATTTTACGAGGAGGAGATACGCGAATTGCACCGGAAGAACCAAAGGCTAGAAACCACCTTAGAGAACATGCAAGAGGTTTTGAATGGCCTGTTACAGGGAAAATCAAACAAATCTCTTCCTAGGCATAAAGAGAAAGGACAAGAGGGGGTAGAAACCACGGTCCCAGTGGATGATGGGAGGACTTGATTCTCCACCAGTAATACCCGCTGAACAAAGCGGCACGAACATCCCAGACCACCAAAGCAGCCCCAGAGGCCAGAGCAAAAGAACAACGTTGACCCTCGTCACGAATTCGAAGTCACTTCAAGGAAAACAGCCTCAGACTTACGGGAAGAACTCAACAAGAAAAGGGCAGATAAAAGGACTACACCTCCTATGGTGCCCCGGGAAGACAAAGGAATGGGAAACGCTAACCCATCCATGTTGAGAGACTCCTTGAACAAGAGGAGACAAGACCTAGACATAGAAATAAGGAGCCTACGGAGCAAGATAATCACCGCATCTCGAGGGCAAGCCGTCGATGACGAGTTCGACCATGAATCTCCTTTCACTAAGGAAATCCAAGCCATCTGGCTACCAGCCAACTTCAAGGAGCCTCATATGACCCCATATGAAGGGAATACGGATCCCAAGTGCCATATGGACTCATTTAACGATCTGATGAAATTAAGGGGGATTAGTAGCGGGACCAGATGCCATTGCTTTACTGTCACGTTGAAAGGACCTGCGTACAAATGGTTCAAAAGACTCGGGCTAGGGTTCATCATGTCTTAGCAACAATTTTCTGATGAATTTCTCCAGCAACATCACGTCGTGCGTGATTACACAATGCCGGGCACTAGCCTCGCTAACGTGAAACATGGATAAAATGAGAGTTTAAAGAGCTACATCCACAGGTTCAATATGGAGGCAGACAAGGCAGGGAGCTTGACCCGTAGGGAGCTAAAAATGGCCATCACGGCTGAAGTACGCCCGGAAAGTAAGTTATGGGATAACATGCTTAAGAGAGAGGTCACAGATTTGGACGATTTCTACGAGCGGGCACATAAAAATATTCGTGTTGAGGATGGTCACGAGAGCCTTAAAGCCAGAAACGACCTGTCCCCACCAAAACTCTCAATCCGAGAAAGCCAAAGTAGTGCAAAGAAGAAGAAGGTCTATGAAAGGTTGAAAGATGATCGGCCTCAGAAACCCCAACGCATTGATGAGCGCAAATAAGGCCCCTACACCTTTTATACTGACCTCACCCACGCTAGGGAACTTATCTTCGTCACGAATGAAAACTAGGTCCCTATTAGAAGGCCCCTGCCAATGAAAAAAAATTGGTCAAAAAGAGACCCAAGTAAATACTGCCAGTATCATAAAGATATCGGCCACACCACCGTAAAATGCACCCATTTAAAAATAGAAATTGAAGAGTTTATGCGCAGGGGACATTTGGGCAGATACGTTCGCAAAGAGAACCAAAGACTGGAAGGAGTATCCTCGCCACGGGCACGAGAGGTAGCCCCAGAGGTATAAGGAGAAGTCAGGACCATCTTTGGAGGGCCAGGATTCGGAGGCGAATCAAGGAAGGGGCGAGACAAATATGCCAGGGAGGCC
Organism: Humulus lupulus; assembly: GCF_963169125.1. NCBI lineage: Eukaryota > Viridiplantae > Streptophyta > Magnoliopsida > Rosales > Cannabaceae > Humulus > Humulus lupulus. The sequence goes on from NC_084800.1 coordinate 101,121,248, forward strand.
AGATGAAGTCCACCACCATGCGTCTTAAGTTTGGAGCAATGCTCCCGAAAGAGTTTTAAGGGTGAGAATGACTCGATAACCTTCACCGAAGAAGACGTGCGGGGTGTGCAGCTTGCAAACATGAGGGTGCATCAGGTCTTGGTGGATAATGGAAGCTCTGTAGATATCACTACAAGAAAAAATGCTTTTAATAACACCGAAAATGTGTTATCAAAACATACCATAACACTTTTTGATGTTTTAGACCGACTATGTTATCGTAGGTCTTTACATAACACTTTATCATTGTTATACAGATGTGTTATTATACTGTCAACGATAACACAATTTCTGTGTTATTTTAATAAATAGATAAGTGTTTAATTCTGTTAATTATAGTCGATTATATAACACATTTCAATACTTATAAATTTGTGTTATACTACACTTTAGTATAACACATGTGTTATATTTAGCTTAGAGAAACATAATCTTTTTTTACTTACACAAAACTAGGAAAACAAATATGAAAGTTTAAGCCAAATAAGGTAACATAAATAGATTTTTATTAATTACTCAAATGCAATTACAATATTTAGCCTACTAGTCTAGGCTTAAGAAATCATATTACAACATAATTTATGTCCAATTCAGATTCCTTTATCACTAAATACAAAACAAGAAATGTATACAAAAATTAGTGAAATACATTCTTCCATTCTAAAGGCCTCAACTACAAATGTTGTCAAGAATTTCTCCAAAGAAATCATCTCAATATACCTGCACATTGTAAAAAAAAAAGTCCTTTTATTATTAAGAACATAGACTTAAGCTAGTTTCCACCTGTAAGCATATAAAGTTTAAATTAAATTTGTAATAACTCCAAAACTTGACGAAACAGCAAGGTATAACAAGATGTACTACCATGCAAAAGAACGACTAAAGCAACAAAACATGCAACTTAAAACAAGGCGTGTGAAATGTATCAAGATAACAAATATATCATTCTCAATGATCAAAAAGTATGTGAGGAAGAATTGATTCCAGAACTCTAAATTCTGTCAATATATCCCCATAAAAATTAAAGAATAAAAACACTTTGACTTCTTATACAACAAAATCATAAAGAAAAACAATAAAATAAAAATGCACCTAAAAACTTCTTTAGCATCTTTAATATAAGGTTTAGCCCAATTTCTGCAATAAAACTAAAAATAAAGTTAGAAAAAAAAAACTCTTTCTAATAAAAAGAAAGAAGAATGTCACCTGGAAACAAGATAATTCTTTGATAACCTTAACATTTAATGAATGAAACATAAACCAACAAAAGCCCAAACATATTGAGTTGAAAGAGCTATCCCAGAACAGAGTAAAAGTTCTTGCCACCACAACAACAAACTTACAGTCTTTTCTTAAATGATACATTGAAAACTTCAAAAGAAGAAAATGGAAAACTAAGATAAATACTTATCCGTTTTAGTTCAATAAAATAAGAGAGCTATCAAGAAAGAGCTAGGGAATTTTCAGATGAACAATAAAATAAGAGAGCTATAAAGAAAATCTAAGACCATAACATCAGCAAACTAAAGTTCAACACCACATAAAGATATACCTGCTGCCGCCGTGAAGTTGAGAACCCCACCAGCCAGCCCCGCGCCTAGCCACCGTCCCTGCCGAGCCCCTCCCTGTACATCATTAAAACACGAACTTGTTCCACTTTATGAGCTTCCAATGCTTCGAGTTTGCTCCTTTCAAGATCACTTTGAATTTTCAGATGAACAATAAAATAAGAGAGCTATCAAGAAAATCTAAGACCATAACATCACCAAACTAAAGTTCAACACCACATAAAGATATACCTGCTGTCGCTGTGAAGTTGAGAACCCCACCAGCCAGCCTCGTGCCCAGCCACCGTCCCTGCCGAGCCCCTCCCTGTACATCATTAAAACACGAACTTGTTCCACTTTATGAGCTTCCAATGCTTCGAGTTTGCTCCTTTCAAGATCACTTTGAATTTTCAGATGAACAATAAAATAAGAGAGCTATCAAGAAAATCTAAGACCATAACATCACCAAACTAAAGTTCAACACCACATAAAGATATACCTGCTGCCGCCATGAAGTTGTGAACCCCACCAGCCAGCCCCGCGCCCAGCCACCGTCCCTGCTGAGCCCCTCCCTGTACATCATTAAAACACGAACTTGTTCCACTTTATCAGCTTCCAATGCTTTTGTTTCAATAGCTCCCAATATGTCTTCCATCTGCTTTTCCGCATCTTCAAAAGCTGCACGAGCAGCTTCCTGGTAGTATAAATTATAAGGCAAATGGTTATCTATTAGAGTGTCAATATACTGATGTTTAAAGTCCTAATATAAATTATCAACCTCACCTTTTCACTCAAAAGCTTATTCTCGGTAGATGCAACTTCAAGTTTTCCCTTGTGCTCAATAAGTTGTTTTTCCCAAGGTTCCAATTCAACACCAACTTTTGCAAGCTCGGAGCGGTGTCTCTCTGTTTCAACTGCTTGTCAATCAATCAAATTGAAAAATATGTTAGACAATGAGTTGCCCAACCACATCAGCTCTAAGACTGTTGCATAAAGTGAATATATGTTCTTTTACACTAATATCTGAGGTATAAACGCAAAATCATATACAACAACATGCTTGATTATATCCGAATCAAAATAACTTAAATAACATTGCAAATCAGTTTTATAGTAGTGCATCTTACCCTAACAACCTCGTATAGTGAAGGGATATGTCACATCTTTCCCATGACTAGCTGGAATTTCCTAATTCTCTAAAACATGAAAAATGGGCCGCATCAATCCATGATTATTTCTTAGTATTTATAGACACAAGATGATTAATAGCAAGCATGCCTCTTAATGAGACTACAGAATGTATCAAGATGAACTTTGTTCAAATCATTGACAATTTGATAAATCAAGATTCAAAAGTTCACGGTGAAGAAATTAGTATCATGCAAGTAAAAGTTAGAAATAAAATCAGTACGTGTGTGTTAAAAAAGGAACAAGCAAATGATTAGAAAAGAATAAGATAATGATTATGTACAACTACCATAGGTACAACTATTCAGTCATAGTTTGCTTTTCTCAAGAATGTATAAGAGAGAGGTCTGATGCTTTGAGCAATACCATGCACACAAAAATAAGGGGATAAGACCTATTCTAATTATTCATCATGCATGCATAAGCCACGACGTTAATTTAATGTAATATTCAATCTATGAATTACATATACCTAAATTTAATACATTTAAGAGGGAAAATCATAAAAATCTGCCATCTTCCCTTCCTTTCCAACAATAGTATAATATATATATTTATATGTAAATGTATATAGTAAAAACAATAAACATATGTATTTCAACAAATATATATATATATATATATTTATTAATATGAAACTGAAAACTAAAAACCATAGATGAGGTTTTGAGAAATACACAGAGAAGAAGAACATGACAGCTGGTAGGGCACTTGTCTAGTATTGCTCCACAGAAATTTATCTCAATATACTTGTACATTGTCAAAATTATCAAAGTCTCGCGTAGCAAGTCACTTTCCATTAAGTTGAAATTAAAATAACTCCTAAACTTTTAGGGAAAAAGCAGAGAAAAAGTAGGGTACATGATGTACTACCATGTAAACCAACTGCTAAAGAACCAAAATATGCCACTTAAAACAGGTTGTGAAATGTGTTTGTATGCTCAATGGTCAACGTACATCTGACAATGTTATGCACTTCGCCCCAGGAAATATACACACACATGGGTTATAAAACATTAAATAACTGCAGGAAAACTGATGTACCCTAACTAGGATCTCAAACCATGACAAAGATAATAGGCAAGAACAGAGAGAAAATGAGGATATAAGACAATGGAAATAACAAAGTGCAACAATGAGGTATTCGTGAGACCTCAACTCTCCCATTCTCATGCCCTCTTTATTCTTCTTACCCTCCTCCCATTTATACTATCACATTCCCACCCATTCATTACCCCTCACTACAATTATTCATATGCCCCTTTCCGTCACTACAATGACCCATATGCCCCTTTTATTTATCACTCCTGGGGTCTATCAAAAACATAGAAAAATACTGGTCTACTATAGCAAAATCTGTGCTGAACTCTGTAACAAAACTCTCATCCAACCGAATTAGCACTCTAAATTACCAAGCATGTAACACTTAAACTGCATTAAAAACTAGCAAGAAACTAGTGAAAAAATACATTACTTGGCTAACTTGTGTATGTCAGTGTGTGTATGTGTGACTGCATCTGCATTCATGCAGCTGTAAGAAATCGACATCAGGAGATGCAACACTTTATGGGATGTTTTGACTCTTGTATTAATTTCATAATTAATAATACAAGTGTTGATTTTTAAAGGAAAGAAAAACAAAACAAAAGCAATGCAGTCAATTGTGAAGCTAAAAAAAGGGTCACCATTGTGCTGCCCATGATGATGCATACTTTAGTACAGCACGCAGTAATAATAAATCATGCTCTTCCTTCCAAAACTTTCCACCCTTCTATCCTTGGTAGCGCAACTGAATGTCATCTGCATAAAGTGGAGCTCCTGGATTTTCTAAAGCAAACTTAACCTAACATTCCACCAAGAGAAATAAAGATTATAAAAAGATATTCTTCGTAAGAAAACAGAGGAAGTCCAACAGAAACTTTACTAGAAAGAAATAACATAAATTATACTTGGTTAAAAGAAGAAGAAAAATCCCTATTTCACAACAAAGGGTTAGTCAAACGGCTTCCCAACTCTCAATGACAGCTAGAGAACATTGATCAAGCAATGCTGTTACACTTACTTTTTCCCTTGCTAGCATCAGAACTGCAATCTGAACAAGAACATCCTGTATCCTGAGTCCATCTTTTGGAACACCATCTACAGAGCCAAAATCAAATAGAAAAATATATTGGAAGCAGAGCAAAAGAAGAGGCAAGCATTTCAATGAATAAAAGGTCAGTGCTCAAGGATCGTCACCTGAAAAGGTAAGGGAATCAGAAATATCTTCAGTGATATGAGACAAGAAAAGAATTCCATAACTGAGTGAAAAAGAAAAAGCACGTGTCACACACAATGTCTTTTCTTCTTTTTTTTCTTTTCTTTTAGTTTAAGTTTTGGCTAGAACAAATACAAAATGTTAAACCCTGTAATGAACAAGACCAGCATCATTTTACTTGAGAGTATATTTTAAATTACTTAATGGAGTCGATGTATAAAAAAGACCTCATCAATGTTGCAAAAACATCATTTCTATGTCCACGTGCTATTTGTGCAAAGTTTAATAGAGTAGGAAGCTTATAAAGTATGAATGTGTCATACAACATCAAAGAAATATCACTATTGCAATTCACTGTAATAAAAGAACGACATTTTACAAGATTATCTCTTCAGTTGGATACCTTGAGAACATCATCCCACACCATCTAGAAAATAACATAACGTGAAATACCTAATTAAGTTGCAAAGCAACACAAACACACCACACGCACCTGATAAGCCACGTATTTGACTCACATATGCTAAGTCGCAAGGCCACGTAGGCAGCAATAGAGTTTTTCTTTATTTACGTATTTTACCTGTAATTGTTTTTCTATGTATTTCCTTTATTTGTTTCAGCAAGGGTAGTTTGGGGATAATTCCTTTTTCGGTTAGGCCTTGGGATTGGAGAGAATGTTGCTTAATTAGTGTACTGCGTAGAACCAGTGGGATTCATTTTGGTATTTTGTAATTGAGCCTTGCTCATGGAGAATTCCTAGCCTCTCGAAAGCTAGACTTGATTTTTCCAAATTCAATACAAGTGGCCTATGGAAAAAAAAAAATTCATCCATATTGCTGTGTATATCAAAGGAGTACCAAAAAGTAATGATGACCAAGAAAGGGACTGGGGTTACCGCAGTTTCTTGTGTGGACACTGGAGGAGACTGTTGGTGGATTGCAGGGAGATATTATGGCCACCGTCAAGGATTGTTTGGCACAGCTTCTGAAATAGCAAGAGGCGTCGAAGGGCATTTCTTCGTCAGAAACGGCACTTAAAACAGGTGGCCTTGGAATGAATGTTCCATCAATGTATTTATCCCCTGATAATTGAAGAGAAAGTCTCAGGTTTTTCTATTTTAATTTTATTATTTTTTTAATCCTACAGCACTTGAATAAATAAATAAGTGCTACACAGGTCCAACTATAGTCTATGATATAATCTAGTTCTCTAAAAATCATTGGATTTAAATGCGACTGAGTACACAATAAATAGATATTGTAACAAACAAACAAAAGTACATGTTAAATACCTCCATACTCCTTTTGTGGAACGATGTAAGAATGGGGGAGTACAAAGATAACTCCAGGTGGACCTGTTCAAGGCAAAAAGTTAAGTTCATGACTATTGAACTTCCATAAACTTTTGATAGTAAACTTTTGTGTCACATTAAACTACCATTAAACTTTTCTGACTCTTCTGCGGTCATTATAGCTTGAAAGCCTGTGTAAGTTATTGTGCTACAAGCATAAATTTTCTTTTTTGCCTTTTCCAAACTGTATCCAAGAAAGCAATTATTACAAGGCTAAATTATTTTGAATACAAATCTAATCTGGAGTACAAAACTAATAACATGTTACATGTTTTGAGACATAAAAGAATTTGCATAGGCCCTTCAAACTAACGTAAATGAAAGCAAATTATTATTGTTTTTATATAAAAAAAATGAAGAAACAGAAGACAAACCCAGTATCATAATCAATTTATTATCCAACTATTCAAATTTTCTCTCCATCAACAGGGCAACATAAAATCTTTTTCCAAAAATCGGTGCCAGGCCGCTGAAAACCAAAAATTTATATGAATCATTCTGCTAACTAGCTCTTTCAGTACAAAACAAAAACACGTTTAAAACGAAAAGATTCATGACATGTAGTGACGTAGTAAAGAAACAAAGATAAAAACATTTTTAAAAAATGTAATCCCATTCAGGCCACCCCAACCCCAGGAAGAAAAAGTTAAAACACATACATCCAAATAATTCAAAACATAAATATATAAATGAATAAGAAAAGAAAAAAGAAAAGCCCATTTGATAGTCATTTACCCTGGTACATAATGAACAGAAAGAAACCAATAAAAGACATTACCCAAAGAAATAGAATTCATGAAAATTTCTACTCATTTCTAATCTTATAAAATACAATAATAGAAGAAAAAAGAAAAAAAAAAGGGGAACATATACCATATAAATATATATATATATATATATGTATATAGACAGAGAAATGGTGAGATTAGACCTGATGTTTAAGCCCCTGGCACAGGTTTCCTCATAGGTACGAACCATTTCTTCAGGGGAAGGTTTGTGGTCCTTGGGGAAATCCATGACGATGAGCCAGTGGTTGTAGTCACATCCCTCGAACAGTATCGTGTTGGGCCCAATTTCATCATTCTGGTTGTTGCTATTGCCGTATGCTGATCAGGCAGACAAGAGCGAGAGAGACGACGATTTGAACTGGCGAGATTGACGGAGCAGAGGCCATGAATGCTCTACCAAAGTAGGGAAATCTACCGAAATGAAGCCCTGGAGTGGAGGTGATGAGGAAGATGGTGCAGAAATTGTAGAAGTGGCGGCGAGAGAGTGACTGAGTGTGGAGATGGTGCTGCTGATAGTTCGGCGGAGGCGGAGAGAGGTTAGCGCCATGGCTGCTTTTTGCGGTGGTGATGTAGATGGTTAGGAGTAAATCGATCGCCCCCTGAGATATGTTGAAGGAGAGGAAATGGGTCTCGGGTCTCAGAAATGTTGAAGGAATTGAATGAAAGGAATTTTCAGGTCTCTCGGGCCTCTCTACTGGAATTGAGGAAATGTTGAAGGAGAGGAAATGGGTTTATCGGGTCTAACAAATTTTTAGGTCTCAGAAATGAAAAAAAAAAGGCTAAGTGGCGGGATGGTGTAATATATTACCTCCCTTTTTTCATGCCCAATATAATAGTCTAGCATAATACTTTTTTATTAGTATTATATTCATGTGTTATGGAAAGGGGTATTTGGTGTAGTGTATCCTCTATTGCCCAGCTTTGGAGAAGATGGGACTAAACATCCAGAACCTAAAGCCCTACAATACCTCCCTGTATGGACTTACAAGAGATTCAATACAGCCCCTAGGGGCAATTGAGTTAGCCCTCACCATGGGAGAACAAACCAGCCAAACCACCATAATGGAAAACTTTGTCATGGTAGATTGCGCCTCAGCCTTCAATGCGGTATTAGGGAGACCCTCCCTAAGAGAATTGAAGGCGATAACTTTTGTGTACCCCTTAGCTATGAAATTCCCAACTCTTGGGGGAATATCAAGCATGAAAGGAGAGCCGAAGGAAGCAAGGGAATGTTATAACACATCCCTCCACACGGTCATAAAGCCATCAGTGCCTATGGCCATGGTTGTGCATGAAGGTGCAAGCCCGCACGAGTTAGACCCACGAGTCACGGAAAAACCCAGAGTCGAGCCAGTAGAGGAGTTGGAGGAAGTCACAGTCATGAATGAGTCGTTGAGGAAGTTGAAGGTAGGAAGAAACCTTCCGGGTATCGTGAAGGAGAAGCTAGTAGAATTTCTAAGAGCCAACCTCGACGTATTCGCTTGGAGTCACGAGGACATGGTAGGAATAGAACCGTCAATCATGTGTCATCACTTAAACATCGACCCAAAAGCAAGGCCTGTAAGGCAGAAAATGAGAGCACTAGACCCAGAAAGATACGCGACCTTAAAAGAAGAAGTTGACAAGTTAAAAGCAAATCGGTTTATTCGAGAAGCATTCTACCCAATATGGGTATCAAACCTAGTTTTAGTCCCAAAGCCCCATGGAAAGTGGAGGACTTGTGTGGATTTTACCAACCTCAATAAAGCCTGCCCAAAGGACAGCTTCCCGCTTCCTAGGATAGACCAGTTAGTAGATGCCATGGCAAGGCACGAGCTGCTTAGCTTCATGGACGCATATTTCGGGTACAACCAAATACCCATGAACCCGACCGATGAAGAGCACACCTTATTTATAACAGACAAGGGGCTTTATTACTACGAAGTGACGCCTTTTGGTTTAAAGAACGCATGTGCTACTTATCAAAGCCAGGTGAATAGAATGTTTGCAAATCAGATAGAGAGGAATATGGAAGTATACGTAGACGATATGTTGGTGAAGACAAAGAAGGCAGAAGAGCTCACAAACGACCTCAGTGAGATGTTCGGCACCCTCCAAAAATTCAGAATGAAGCTAAGCCCGCTCAAGTGCACCTTCAGAGTTTCATCGGGGAAGTTCCTGGGTTTGATGGTGAACTCCCGAGGTATCGAGGCCAATCCTGACAAAATCAAGGCATTGTTAAAAATGAGCTCATCATGGAGAAAGAAGGAGGTGCAGTGCTTAACTGGGAGAGTAACAGCCCTCAATAGGTCCATCTCCAGATCCATTGACAAATGCCTTCGTTTTTTCAACATCCTAAAAGGGAGAAAAAAGTTTTCTTGGGATGAAGAGTGTCAAGAAGCTTTCGCTAAGCTAAAGGAACACCTTGGAAAATCACCCCTTTTGGCTAAACTAGAAAAAAGGGAATAGTTGTACTTGTATCTAGTCGTATTAGAGTATGCTATAAGTGTCGCCCTGGTCAAAGGAGAAAAGAAGCATCAATAGCCCGTGTACTATGTGAGCAAGCGGTTGGTGGACGCAGAAACCTGGTACCCAGAAATAGAAAAGTTAGTATATGCCTTGATAGTGGCTTCACGAAAGCTGAAGCCTTATTTTCACGGTCATGCTATTGAGGTGCTCACCAACACCCCTCTACGTCAAGTCTTGCACAAACTGAAAACTTTAGGAAGGTTGTTAAAGTGGTCAATTGAGTTAAGTCAGTTTGACATCACTTACAACCCAAGGGCCTCAGTCAATGGGCAGGTGCTTGCAGATTTTATAATTGAGTTTGCACACCAACCCAATGAGGAAGGAGAAGTAGAAGAGAATGAACCGATGGGTGAAGGGGAAAAGCAGTCTGAAGAATGGAGCCTCCATGTAGATGGGGCATCTAATGAGGGAGGAGCCGGCGCTGGCATTGTAATGACAGAACCTGAGGGGCACAAGATGTGTTGTGCCTTAAGATTCAGATTCGAAGCTTCCAACAACGAAGCAGAATATGAGACACTGTTGGCTGGCCTGCGGCTTGCTAAGGAGTTGAAGGTAACCCATTTACATGTCTTTAGTGACTCACAGCTGGTAGTGTTTCAGGTGAAGGGTGAATTCCAAGCCAGAGGTCCAAAAATGGCTGCATATCTCAGCAAAGTGAAAGGGTATTTGGGTCAGTTAAAAAAATACACCATAGAACAGATCCCAAGGGAGCAAAACACAAATGCCGATGCTCTCACAAAACTCGCCTCTACCCGAGACGAAGACACGCTTGAGTCCACCCCTGTCGAATACCTCTCCAAGCTGAGCATAGCAGAAGAGGAAATCCACATGGTCGATAACCCTGGGGAGTCATGGTTTGCACCCGTCTTGAGGTACTTAAGAGACGGAAAATTGCCTTTGGACAAAAAAGACACCCGTAAGCTGACTTATAAAGTCGCCCAATACACCCTGGTAGATGGAGTTTTGTATAAGAGATGCTTCTCCACCCTACTCCTATGATGTATAAACGAAAGGGAGGCTTTAAAAGTTCTACAAGAGATGCACGAAGGGGAGTGTGGAAATTATGCTGGGGAGCAATCCACGGCAAAAAAGGCCATACGCCAGGGGTATTATTGGCCTACCATGGAGAAGGACGAGAGCGATTTTGCAAAAAGGTGTGACAAGTGCCAAAGACATGCAAATTACCCTAGACAGTCACCAAATGAGCTGGTGAGCATGGCCAATTTGCGGCCCTTCGCTATGTGGGGGACTAATTTGATTGGAGCGTTGCCAGCAGTAAGAGGAGGAGGAAAATACACGGTTGTAGCAATCGACTACTTTACTAAATGGGTGGAAGCAGAGCCTCTAGTCAACATAACAACTAAGCAGATCACTACCTTCATCAATAAATTTATCATCTGAAGGTTTGGAGTACCCTACAGGATAATCTTCAACAATGGGATGCAATTTGACGGAGGAGTATTCGAAGAATATTGCACGGAAAAGGGAATCAAGAGGAGTTTTTGCGCTATAGTACACCCACAAGCCAATGGACAAGTGGAGGCCATCAATAAGATCCTAAAAAGGAACTTGAAAATAAAGTTGGAAAAGTTTAAACGAGCCTGGGTCGAAGAACTTCCCAATGTGCTTTGGGCCTACAGGACCACACCTTGTTCCACCACGAGAGAGACGCCTTACGCCTGAGCCTATGGCTGCGAGGCTGTCTTCCAATAGAAATGAAGATCAACTCCATCCGCGTACAAGCATATGATGACCAGGCTAACATCGCAACATTAGCCAGAAATTTGGACCTGTTGGAAGCAAGGAGATAAAGGGCACAACTAAGGCTGGCAACATATCAGCAATGAGCTGCAAGATACTATAATTCAAGGGTGCGAGAGAGGGTATTCAGGGATGGAGACCTCGTGTTAAGGAAAGTCCTGCCCAACACTTGAGACCCGAGCGCGGGTGTGTTAGGGGCAAACTGGGAAGGGCCCTACCAAGTTGCCCAGGTTGTGCCCTCTAGCACCTACAAGCTCGCACGTGTGGATGATACCATGGTACCTAGAGCATGGAACGCAGAACATCTAAAGAAATATTATTGTTCTGCCTAACGTGCAAGTTAAATCTAAAGACCTCCATGTTGAGGCAAGAATGTCATTGTTCTGTCTAACGTGCAAGTTAAATGTAATAGCTATAAGTTCAACTTTGACTCCTTAATAGGTAGTAAGAACGAAGTCACATTAAGTTACCATGTACTTCACCTGATTCTGATGAATATGTGTGACATTAAATGAATATGTTGTAAAGATTCTTGTTTAAGAAAAATGTTATCAAAATGCGTGAATGGAATGATCAAAGTGCCTGCTGAGATAAATCTCACCAACCACTTGGGGGGCAGAGTATATAGCAAAAAAAGAGGGTCCTAAACGAGACCCTTATATCCTAAAAAAGACCCCTTATAAATAAAGAAGAAGACATGGCAAGACATCACTTGAGTTCAAGAGGATTAGCTACCCTTATGAACATCAAGGAGGTCAAGAGGTCCTACAAGAAAAGCCTCCTAATAAAGGCAGATGCTTCCACGAGAGGAAGTGCCTCACGAAGAGTGCCCACCAGGAAGCCTAGAGCGGTCGCCAAGTCGTCTAGCCAAAAAGGGTCCTAAAAGAGACCCTTGCAAAAATAGTACTATGAATAATGACGAGAAGGACGCTTCTCTCAAGAAATAATAAGCGCGTGCAAAAATATACAAACTGATAACTAGAACCCAAAGGGCCAACATATCCTTATAGATATAATCAAAAGGCTCCAAAGAGAGACCTATCAAACCCCTTCGTATGGGCTCCAAAGGACCTCAGGCATGATAAATAAAAAATTATATATATAAAAAAGAACCTGTTGACGGTGAGAACTCGTCAACTAAGTTGAGTTGGAAAAATTATCAAATCAAGATCACTAATCGGAAAGCTGTAAAAACTTGAACAATAACTCAAGAACAATGATAGAACAATAATGGAGAATTCAGTCTTTCATTCAAACTCAAGCCTCTGCTACAGTAAAATTTCCAACCCCCTTTCAGGTGGTCTTAGAGTCCATTTTATAGTAGGCTCTAATGGCCTTAGGTACATAGTGGTCCAGGAGACCATAGGGTACATAAGTACTATGTCAGGGGAGTGGCTTAAGAGGTTTTGGTCGTACATCCAGCACAGGAGCAGGTGTCAGGAGAATGCCTCCACTACTTGTCTGTACCCATGTCTGATGAGTGGTGGCAGACATAGTGGCGCAGGAGGTAGTGGTGTCGGCTCTGACCCATGGCCGTAGACGTACGGACCATGGCTCTTACCCCAGCAGTCTCACTGGCACTGGTATCTGTACTCATTACTAGGTCGTACAAATGTGTCCCATTTGACTCGTACTGGAGCCTCTAAGCATAGGGGCCTCAAGGTGTAAGGAATGGGACCTTGGGTATGTGTTATGGTCCCGGCGTGAGGTGGAGATATTGGATCCTTGGCACGAGATGCCTGAAGCCTCCCGAGGTCACTCATGAGTCCAGTTGATAGGCATGTGGCCTTGGCAGACGTCTAAGGATGCGTGGCGAGACACCCTCCTTGCGACCTCCTCGGTGACTCGACTCCCTAGCTGCTCACGAGGCCCCTCTCCTCTTATGAGGCCATGCGAGGCCATATTGGGTGAGGCTACGCGAGGCCCTACTTGGCGAGGCCATGCGTGGCGAGGCCGTGCAAGGCCATACGAGGCCTTACTTGGTGAGGCCATGCGAGGCCATATTGGATGAGGCTACTCGAGTCCCTACTTGGCGAGGCCATGCGTGGCGAGGCCGTGCGAGGCCCTACTTGGCGAGGCCATGCGTGGCGAGGCCGTGCGAGGCCTTACTTGGCGAGGCCATATTGGGAGAGGCTACGCGAGGCCCTACTTGGCGAGGCCGTGCGAGGCCATGCGAGGCCCTACTTGGCGAGGCCATGCGAGGCCATATTGGGCGAGGCTACGCGAGGCCCTACTTGGCGAGGCCATGCGTGGCAAGGCCGTGCGAGGCCATGCGTGGCGAGGTCGTGCGAGGCCTTACTTGGCGAGGCCATGCGAGGCCCTACTTGGCGAGGCTATGCGAGGCCATATTACTTGGGCGAGGCCACCTGGGCCTATGGCGAGGCGGGGCCACTTGGTCACTTCGGCCTATGGCGAGGCGAGGCAACTTGGTCACTTCGGTCTATGGTGAGGCGAGGCCACTTGGTCACTTCGGCCTATGGCGAGGTGAGGCCACTTGGTCACTTCGGTCTATGGCGAGGCGAGGGCTCACGGGGGAACTCGGGTGCGGGCATAAGGATGCGAGGCGGGGCCTCGCGTGGGCAGATGGGTGCGCGCATAAGGGCGCGAGGCGGAGCCTCACGTGGGCACTTTGATGCGGGTCACTGATGGCTGCACATCATGAGACCCTTGAGCCTTAGGCGATACCCACTCAAGGCCAAGCCAGACCTCAGGTGAAATTTGAGCGTCTACAGAACCTATAAAACCCCATTTTGCAGGCTCAAAAGGACCTCAAACATAGAGGAACAAAAGCAAATAATCGTATATATATACAAAAAAAAAGGTATAAAAGGAGTCGCAATAATGTAACAAGACTTATAAAAGTTCCAAAAAAAAATTAATTAAATAATAAGCTCAAGTGAGCATACAACCAAATCAAAATAAATGATAAGATCGCAGAAGCAGAATCTTAGGGCCTCCTGCCGCGGGCATTCCACTCAGCCACCCTGGCAACGGCCTGCTCAACAAAGGAGGAGAAATCAAAGTTAGGATTTTGCCTCTACATTCCATAGAGGGCGCGCTCTATGGATTTGTACACGATTTCAGCCAAATTCGCCTCTAGGAGAGTGACCCTCTCCTACAATGTTGTGACCTTAGCTTCTGCTCCACCAAGATTGGCCTCTAGGCGAGCAACCTTCTCCTGCAGCATCACGACCTTGGCATTCATCCTCTTCTTATTTTTTGATGATGAAGAGGCCTTCGCTAAGGCCTTCTTAAGCTTAAGCTTGGGGTTAGTAAGTTCCCTCTCGAGCTCGTGAACCTTGACCGTTAGATGGTCCTTTTCGGCATTCGACGAGGATAGGTCCTGCGCCGAGTCGACAAAGCGTTGGGCCACCAAAGAAGTCTCCACAAGAAAAATAATAATAATGATGATGAGCAAAAAAAAGGGGGGGGGGGTTAAGACCAATGTAAGATGCATGAACTCACCTAAGTGGCGGAGCGCACAAGAGTCTCCCCAAGCTCTGACATGGCCAAATTCCTGAGACTTCTCCAATCAGTCTCAAGAAGACCCTTGGCGACCCGGGTATACCATTGCCCATAAGAGGTTGCCATAAGACCCACCCAAGGTGCCCCTCCCGAGTCAGGGGCGCCTAGCTGGGTAGGGACAGATGACCCGCTCACCGAAGGAGGAGGGGGTGCAGGATATCGGGAAAATAAGCCCCCAATGAACCAAGAATGAGGGAAGCATGAGGGAGAGCATCGTAGTCCTCAGAAAAGGGACAGACGAAGCCCCCCGGCATGGCCTGTTGACCGTGGGAGTGAGAGGCCATGTCATGGTCCATAGGGGCCAAAGGAGGGCGCCCCCTAGAAGACAGAGATGATTGGCGAGGTCGCCTGTGTTCTGGGGAAACCTCCTCGGGTACCCACTCGGCGTTTCCCCCATTAGAGTGATGCTCATCTAAAGGCACCTTCTTCCTTCGCTCGAAAATGTGCCACAACGCATCAGGATCTGAAATCGAGAACAAGTTATGGCGAATCAGGTTTACCACAGTGAAGAGGCGGGCGACCATTTTCTGGGCGGGGTCGGCACCGGGGATTTTGTCCACTGGTGATGCCTTCGACCGGGGAATGTTAGGGTCACTGAACTCCTTTGCACAATCAACACTATTGCAAATATAAGCATAAGTTCCAAAATAACCAATTCAAAGAAAAAGTACGACAAGCTTGGAGTACTTACTTGGGGACGAGCGAAAGCGTTCACGTACATGGAGGGGACCTTTTACAAAGAAAAAGTCCTGCTTCCAGGACCCCGGGTTTGAAACAGAACCCTCTATGAGGGAAAATTGGGAGTTTTCCTTCTGTAAGAAATAAAAGCCTTTGGATTTGGGGGTTGGCATGAGGTTATACATAAAGTGCACCTCCCGAGCCATAGGAGCGCGCTGGTTGAGCTCAATGAATGCCATACATAGGCAACTTAAGGTCAGCCAACTGTTAGGTGCCATTTGCACCCATCATGACAAAAAATGGGTGCAAAGGAATGGTCCCACCCACTTTCAGGATATGCTCGCTCATGGCCACGTACCCTTGAGGGGGATTATCGGCCCGACAGGTATTGGAAGGAACAAACAACTTGTATTCCTTGCCAATACGATATTTCGTACATAGCTCCAACAACCGATTCTCTGACATGTTGGACACAATGGAGGACACCAGTAAAGGACCATAATCTTGTGCCTCGAAAGCCACCTACCACCATACTCTCTTTGCCATATCTGTAAAACCAAAAGAAAAAGGTGAGGTAGAAACAGGGCACTTTACCCTCCATTTTTTCCTCCTAGCGAGGGTCTTCCACCGAGGCGCTGAGTGTAAGAGCGCTAAGCAAGGGTGAATAAAAAACAAGGGTTGAGGAGAGCCCGGGATGACCCCATGACAATCATAAGGGGAAAATGGGGCAGGAGGTTCAGGCGGGAGATTTCCCTCCATGAACTCCAACTCCATCTATAGATCTAAAAGGGTCTCCCTAAGGTTTGCTATGTGGTCGCCAAGGTCAAAAGGGAAAGAAACTCCATCACCCCTCGGAACTGAGTTTATTTCGCTCTCCACCACCCAGATTTTATGCCTAAGTTCAGCATATGCTCAAGGTGACGTATACGGGCTTGCCTCAAAGTGTCATAGTCTTGGTGACGGTTGTTTTCGGGGGACTCTAAGTCTGAAGATAAGTTAACAAACTCGACCCCCGAAGGAGCACCAGATGATCCCTCACATGCCATGAAACCACGTCTCATAGGTAAAAAGGGTGCACATGTACATGAGAGGATTGCTACAAAACACAAAGGAATGGGCTCAAAACCTCTAGACACGATCCTCTAAATGACCAACTACGGGATACAAACAAGGGCATGTAAGTTGATCAACCCACAATAAGCTCTGGCTAAGGCAACCCATCCTGAGTAGTGTTAATTTAGACCCGTTGAGCATAAGAGAGAAAGAAAGTATACCTTAAGCAAGTAAAATCGAGCACTGTCGTGGTCAAGAGGAGGCCAAGAGTCGAAAGCACTGTCATGGTCAAAAGAGGGCCAAGGGTTAACAACACCGTCGCAGTCGAAGAGAAGCATAGGGTTGAAAGTAGGCATCTGGAAAAACAAAGGAAAAGGGTGTTTTAGTCCCTAATTACCTGCATGGGTATGGGCATAAAAGAAATGAAGACAAATAATAAAAGAAAAAGATAGCAAAAGTGAGGTTGTGGGGGTTCGAACCCGATACCTCTTGAAAGAATTAAAAACTCCAAAACCACTAACCCGAGGAGGAAAGATGTAAATAATATATGTGAAGAAGAGGGTCTATTTATAGGATCCATAAGCTCATCTTAGCCATTGGATTCGATGCATGATCAATGGTCAAGAAGGGGGCTTGGCACTTGCCTGGAGATCCGTAAGCTAATACCTCACTGGCATCTTGAATGCATCGCACCTTGAAGTCTACAAGAGAGCCTGGAAACTCTATCTTAAACTGGGGGCAAGTGTGAACACCACAAATCGGACATGGTCTTGAAGGACCCAAGCCCCACACAAGTCATTCGCGAGACTAGCTAGTCTCACCCCATGCAGGGCCCAAGCACACTTTGCCTCACCCACCTCACTGAGGGGCCAACAGACCTGTGCCTAGGTGTCACGCACCTAGGTGCCTCATGCCACCATCTGTAAGCCAGGTATGTGCCTCGCAGAAGGGCCTCGCGTGCCCAGGTCCACACCTCATATGAAGGTCTCGCATGACCAAGTCCGTGGCTCGCAAGAGGGCCTCGCGTGTCCATGTCCATGGCCCGCAAGAGGTCCTCGCATGCCCAGGTCCACGTCTTGCTGGAGGGCCTCGCATGCCCAGGTCCGCACCTCGCGAGATGACCTCACGTGCCCAGGTCCATGGCTCGCAGGAGGGCCTCGCGTGCCCAGGTCCGCGTCTCGCAGGGAGGCCTCACATGCCCAAGTCTGTGGCCCTCAAGAGGGCCTCACGTGCCTAGGTCCATGGCTTGCAGGAGGGCCTCACATGCCCAAGTCTGTGTCTTGCAGGGAGGCCTCGCTTGCCCAAGTCCGTGGCTTGTAGGAGGGCCTCGTGTGCCCAGGTCCGCATCTCGCAGGACGGCCTCACGCACCCAGGTACGCGTCGCGCGAGACGACCTCGCGTGCCCAGGTCCGTGGCTCGTAGGAGGGCCTCGTGTGCCCAGGTCTGTGCCTCGTAAGAAGGCCTCGCGTACCCAAGTCCATGGTTCGCAGGAGGGCCTCGCATGCCCATGTCTGCGTCTTGCAGGGAGGCCTTGCGTGCCCAAGTCCGTGGCCCGCAAGAAGGGCTGCCCGCCAGCGTCTCGCGAGCCTCACTCATGTGCCCAGGCCTAGCACCTCGCGGGGTTCTCATGAAGCGCTCTTCGTGCACCACATAGCTACACCCACGACCCACACCAACCAACTCTACAGTGACTCACACCAATAGGAATGATTACATTAGCAGAGAAGGGACTTTCAAAGGTAAAATGGATAGGCGCCCTACGAGTAAAAAAGCCTACACGCAGCTCAAAAGGATCACACGGGTAAGAAGTACATATTGGTGTATGACTCTGAGAACCCCAGGCATCTAATCCTCATATCCACGCCACACAGGTAGTGGTTGCACAAGTGAGGTGCCTGATGTGGTCCTTCTCAGCCAATCTCTGACATCCATCTCTGACAAGTAATGGAAGTACGAGGAGTGGTGGCATGGCTTGCATGTATTTGACCATATATCAGAGCCAACACCACAACTACCTGTGCCACTATGTCTGATGCCACTTCTTTGACAGTCGTACCAAATAAGTAGTGGAGGCATCCCCAAGAACCTTGACCATGTACCCGAGCCGACACCATGACCTTCTGCACCACTACTAATGCCACTACGTCTGATGCCACTTCTATGATAGTCATACCAAATTAGTAGTGGAGGCGTCCTCACGGATCTTGACCATGTACCAGAGCTGAAACCATAACCTTCTGCACCACTACTACTTGTGCCACCACGCTGACAACGTACTTGTGTACAATCTGGTACCCTAGGACCACAATGTATTAGGGGCCATTAGAGCCCACTATAAAGGGAACCTCACTTCATCATTGAAGGGGGTTGGAAAATTCTTGTAAAACCAGATTGATCTAAGGGCAATACATGAGTTTTCTTTCTATTTTTTATTTTCTACGTGCAATTTTCCTTCAAGTTTCTATACGTTCATTTGTGTTCATTAGATATTGATTTAAGTTTATGAGTTTTCCATCCATGTTTCGTTGACGAGTTATTACCGTCAACACCTATCTACATTAGATACATTAATATGGATGGGCCTTGACTGCTGCATTATAAGCAAGAACGTGCTTATTTGCATTGATATTGCTTGAACATGCTTATTAGTATTGTTAATTGTTGAATTATTAACCGATAAGTGCTAATTGCTATGTTCATGAATCTATATGTTTATCTGTATGATTGTGGAATATGGATGAATATCTGCTTGATAATGGACCGTGAGGCGGCAAGAGGTTTCGTTATCGCTACCTAACTCGCCACATTGACTATTACGGCAAGGTTTAAGTTGATAATATGCTTCCAAGGTAGATAGATTCATCAGTTGGCCAAGAAGATCAGGGCCTGAATGACAGATAGGGTCAGGCAAATGACTAGAGCCAGATTCCTCAGCCAGCTCCTGATAACAGGTAGCGGTTGTTTGTTAATTTGTAAGCAATAGTTATGAGGCAGGAAGAAGAAATCCGCCTTTTGAGACAACACAAAGTTTGTGCATGGACATGTCTTCCATAGGCACCATCTATAGCGGTGCCAACAGTTGAGCAGCTACCAGAGAATGGAAGTAAATGGGAACCTCTTTATGAAAGGTTCAAGAAACATCAACCTCCAGTTTTTGATGGTAGTGAAGATCCAACTAAGGCTGAGCAATGGATGACTATGGTTACCACCATCCTTGAATTTATGAGGGTGTCTGGTAATGAGAGGGTGGCTTGTGCCACATATATGTTTCGGGAGGATGCCCAAATTTGGTGGGAAGTGATATCCCAGACCAGAAATGTCAATGCCTTGAGTTGGGAATAGTTTCAGACTCTGTTTAATGAGAAGTAATATAATGATGCCATCAGGGCTGCAAAAGCTGAAGAGTTCAGCAGATTACTTCAGGGGAGTTTGTTAGTGACTGAATATGCTCTGAAGTTTGGCAGATTGGCAAAGTTTTCCATGGAGCTGGTGCTCACTGATGAGACCAGAAGGGAGAGGTTTCTCCAAGGGTTACAACCTAGAATAGCCCGGGATGTTCGTATCACCACTGTGACTGGAGTTACTACTTATGCACATGTGGTTGAGAAGGCACTCACAGTTGAGAGCGCAAAGAACAAGATCAAGCGGGACAATGCAGCCAGAAGAGAGTTAAGGAGGACATAACCTTCATCTTTGGGTTCAAGTAGGGGCGGAGGCCCTAGTGACCAGAAAAGGAAGGCTCCTGATACCTTACTAGCTCCACATCCTGATATGCGACCACGTGGTATTTCAATGGGTTTCCATGGTGGTAGTGAGGCCTAGAAGATTTATCCAGAGTGCCCTAGGTGCAAGAGATGCCATTTGGGAGAGTGTAGGGCAAAAGCTTGCTTCTTATGTGGGGCAGTGGGACATTTCAATAAAGATTGCCCAAAAGCAAGGAAGGAAGAACCAAGGAAGATGGACAACTCGGCCCTAGCTTGAGTTTTCGCATTGATGCAGGCAGAAGTTGAGGCTTCACCCTTAGTAGTTACAGGTTAGCTTTTTAGTGCTAGAACCCCTTATACTGTTTTGATTGATATTGGTGCTACACATTCTTTTGTTGCTAATAGAATTATTGATAGACTGCGTAGTCCATGTGATTATTATGCTGTGGGGTTCGGGACCTTATTACTCACTGGGGAGTTAGTAGTATCCAGGAGATGGGTCACATCACTGCCAGTGACAATAGAGGGCAGAGAATTGTCAGTTGATTTAATAGAGTTGGTTATGGATGACTTTGACATGATTTTGGGTATGGATTGGTTAGTGAAGTATGGGGCAACCATAGATTGTAGAAGGAAGATGGTAACCTTTGAGCTTGAAGGTGAAGTTCCTTTTTTATTTGTTGTCACTGTGCATGGACAAGGTATACCTATGATAACTTTTTTAAGGGCTAGAGATCTATTGGAAGGAGTTTGCATAGGATTCTTAGCCAGTGTGGTGGATACAACTCAGGCCATGCTAGTGGGACCAGAGGAGACTAGACTAGTTTGTGAGTTTCTAGATGTATTTCCAGAAGATTTACCAGGATTGCCACCACACAGAGAGATTGAATTTGTGATAGAATTGGCACCAGGGATGGAGCCAGTGTCTAGAGCACCTTACAAAATGGCCCCAATAGAATTAAAGGAACTGAAGGTATAGCTGTAGGAGTTGTTGGACTTAGGTTTTATTAGACCTTGTTTATCACCGTGGGGTGCACCTGTTGTGTTTGTAAAGAAGAAAGATGGTTCTCTGAGGATGTGTATTGATTACGGATAACTGAATAAGTTAACAATCGAGAACAAGTATCCTCTGCCAAGGATAGATCATCTGTTTGATCAGTTGCAAGGTAGAAGGGTATTCTCAAAGATAGACCTTTGATCTGGTTATCATCAGCAAAGGGTCAAGGAGGGAGATATACCGAAGACTACTTTTGGCACTAGATATGGGCATTATGAGTTCTTAGTTATCACTACAAGAATTTTGAGTATATATTACATTAAGATATTACACATTTGTTAAAGCGTTATTATTGATATAGCTATAAAAATAAAAGGGCTGAAATTTTTGGCGCCAAGTGAAATACTAAATACTGCCTGTTACTTTTTTTTTTATTTTTCTATTTTATACTACTCTCGTTCTCTCTAAGCTGAACGAAAAAGGGAAAACAAAAACCCTCTTGTTGAATATGGGTCTATCTAACACCTAAATCCCTCATTCTCACCATCTAGCTTCTCTCCCGATCCACCAAATCCGTTACCTGAAAAAGGAGCTCAGCAAAACCACACGACAGTCTCTTCTTCTCTCACGATACAGCCACCCACCCTCTTCCTCACGGCGTCGTTCTCCTCCACCATCGTTCTCCTCTCACGATACAGCAAAAAATGCTTATCCCTACTCTAATCACGCCTCCTCTGCTTTTTTTTTCTCTCTAAAACCTACTATCTCATTCTCTCTATCTCTTCGTCACAGTCTCTCGGCTCTCTCTCCCTCATGCCTATACTCTCTATTTTCAATGTAAAACCATGACTAAGCCTACTGAAACATTTTATTCTCTCGTCACTCTCTTTCGTTGAGTCACTGAAGCACTATTGACGATGCCCCTGCTGAAGCAAGAATCCAAGCAACCCAGCTGCTCAAGAAGCCGTACTTCTCTGTGAGTTTTCTTTTCCTTTTATTTTTTTAGATTTCAGTTTAATATCAAGAAAACTTTTGAATATATCAATACATATATTTGTTTGTGTTGGAATTGTTTCTAAGGGAGAGGATATAGTGAGAAAAATTAGAGGTTGTAAGCATTTGAATACAAGAAAGAGCAAAGAGCTTTTATGTGTTAAGAGAGAAACTTTTGAGAGCTCAAATGTTGTGAAAATGTTGGTTCTTGCTGTGTGTTGAAGAACCTGTTTGAAAATTTCTTGTTCTTAATTCATTTTTGTGCACATCATATATTTATAAATATATATATACTGAGTGTCATTATTCCTCTTAGGCCAACAATGGTTAGGACTTCCAATGGTTTAGCTCGATAGTTTACCGTTTTTAACACTTGTCTTTGTCTACCTCTTTTATTGTATGAATCTTGTAATCGATCCCTATGTGTCAGAGAAACTTAACATTTTGATTTTGGGATTGGGGTCGTGAGTTATTCTCACTGCTGTTTGGTGTTGTTTTCTGGTTTGTTGGTGTAGTTTTCCTTTTAACAGGGGTATGCATTGTTGTAGGCATTGTGAACACTAATATAGAAAATTATTGAGGTGGGGTCTTCTTAGTGTTTGTTTTCCAATTGTACAGTTCACCTAAAGGCCAGTCCTAAAGGCCTTCAACAAAGACGTTTACCTTTAACAAGAGCCAGTCCTAAAGGCCATGGTGTAGAAGAAGAGAAAGCCTCAGGGGTACGAGATGAAACTAAAACAAGCGAAGAAAATGGTATGCCAATGCATAATGAAATTATAGTTTTATGCTTAGTTTCCTTGTCTAGTTCTTGTGCTTACATTGAACCTTGAATGTGGCATTGCTAGAACAAGTGTTAGAATACTTATATAGTGCTTTCTTTTTATATTAAGCTATTTGTATGCTTTCTTGTTATCATTTTAGATTATTGCTTGAGCTTAATATTTATGATGGTTTTGGATACCTTGTGTCATGCAATGCAGAGTTTCCATTCGAATTCTGGGCCTTAGAAGTTGCACTAGAAGCTATTTGTAGTTGTCTTGATGCTTGCACAAGAGAATTGGAAGCTGGAGCTTATTCAACTTTAGATGAGCTGACCTCCAAGGTAACAGAAAGTAGTTCTTTTGCCCAAAACATAAGAAGTTAAATATAAGTGACCATAATTTATGTGCCATTTTGAAAGGTTTTTAGCCTAAGCTCTTTCTGGCCTATTAGTGTATTCCATTGCCAGAGCCATCTTGAAAGGTTTTTAGCCTAAGAAGTTAAATATAAGATGCTCTGTTTTTAACCTCAAAGAACCATGTGTGTGTTGCTGCTTCTACTTTTTGAAATTATTTAAAACATGTATAATGTACACTTTGTGAGATGTTTAGATTTAGTTCCTTGTCTGTACCAGCTTATCTGTTTTAATTTATAACTAGAAAATATTATTATATTCCATATTGAGCTTTTTCTTGATCTCACTTTTATTTATTCTTATAATTTGAACTTGTGTAATGGCATACAAGCTACTGGTTTAGTGGCACAAAATATGTATTTTGCTATTGGCTTGGTGTATTTTGTTACTGGTTTGTGTTATTTTTTTACTGCTACTGTTGGTCTATTTTGCTGCTACTGTTGATCTATTTTTTAAAATTTGGTAATTTAATCATGCCACAATTACATAGGTCCAATTACTTTAAAAATTTCCTTG
Organism: Humulus lupulus; assembly: GCF_963169125.1. NCBI lineage: Eukaryota > Viridiplantae > Streptophyta > Magnoliopsida > Rosales > Cannabaceae > Humulus > Humulus lupulus. The sequence continues at coordinate 101,145,327 of NC_084800.1, forward strand.
TTTCCTAGTAGTGCATACAATGGAATAAATTACCAAATTTAAAAGAATAGATCAGGTAATGGACGAGTTTTGTGTCATAAACATTTGGTTTTGGTAATGGTTTTTTTTATAGATTAGTTGTTGCTATGCTGGTTTTGGTTATATTAATAATTATTGGTCTATTCTTGTGTAAACCCAATGGCAACAATAAAAGTATAAAGTTTTTCAATGTCTAAGAATTTTTAAGCTTGTTATAGAGTTTAATTTTTCCCCTTTTCTTTTTTTGTTGATGCAGGACAGACAAACCAGTCTGGAATTCTGTGAGTATTGCTCACCATGTCCTCTCCTTTCAATCAGCCTTGCAAATTGTCTTTTTTTTTTTTTCCTTTTTACTGATGTAATGTATCTTCCATTTGGGACATATTTTGGAAAATGATTTAATTGGTAGTTTGTGATTAAGAAGCTGTAGTGGAGATTGTTTCTGTCATACATTAAAGATCCGTACTAGCTTCTCTTTAGTTACTTTTATATTGTCACTGCAGATTGGGATTTTCACATTTGTCACTGCAGATCATGATCTCTGTTTTAGGCTCCTGTTAGTGGTATCTTTTATGCTCTGCAACTAGTTTTATTTTCTGTTTTGTATTCTTCTACATTATTAGTATTTTTGTTATTTTATATAGTCAATTGACTATAGTACAATTAAAAGGGATTTTGTTTTAATCTTTCAAAATATCACTATGAGTGTAAATAGAATTATTGATCACATGTGTTGATGCTTTAAACCTTTGAAAAATGGTACTACTAAATTTCTTTTTATTTAAGTCTCTTAACTCTAAAGCCAAAATGGTAGCTACAAAGGGGATACCTCCCAAACTGTCAGGGCATCACCATCACTCCAAGCTCAAAGGGTCAATTCTCTCTCTTTTGCTCAAGGATTGGCCACTAAGGTTCCCCTCTCTCTCTTTAATTTTTTTGTTTCCTCTTGTATTTAATTTTCGTATCTTATTTATGTTAATGTTCCATAAATATGTCATCACTGGGATCTAGTGATGAAAGGGTTTCAAGACCTAATTATGTCATCACTGATTTTCTTTTCCCCATCTTTCCATTGTTCATTCCCTGACACTTGTTAAACATTTTTTCGTTGGGCAATAATATTGTTGAAGTACAATTATTTCTATTAGTTAAACCCATTAAAACTTACTAATGCTTATGATAATGTCTGCTATTATTCTCAATGACCTCAAAATTACTAGTTAGATTCAACATATAATGCAATGCAAAAGATTAAAAATTTGTACTCCCTTATAAGTGCTATCATTATGGCTAAACAAAAAGTCAAATCAACAATAGAAACCACAAAAGTTATGATTCAAAATCCTACTCATAACTTATAATGTCACAATAGTTATATGATCCCTAAAATTAACCTCCTTTTTTTGTAGGTGAAAAAAACAATAGAATTGCTCTAAACTTTCTAATTCTGATTGTATCATAAAAGTTTCAGTCACTGATTTTAGGAGGAACTTTTTGATAAATAGTAGAGAAACATTATTAACAAATATGCATATATTATATGTCTATACTCACGTGCATTATATAATTTTGATACATTTAAATAATACTTGGAGGAAACACCCTTGTTTCGATGCATACATGTTATGTGTGTTTGGAATGCCTCTCTAATGTTTATGACTTACACTTTAGTGTGCCTTCCATTTCTGTAGTTATATATATACATACTATATATGACTTCTTTGATAAGATTGTATAAGTGGCATTGAAGGTTATATTAAGTATATTTTTGGAAAGGTGGACCGTCAATTTTCGAGTAAAATATTTTCAAAAACAATGACCACGTGCCCTTTGCAGGAATTGAGTGGAGCCTTGATAATGATGCGTTCAATACTGCAGTCTTAGTTGCTAGTGAAGCTCATGCTATAACTCTAACTGTTGAGGGTTTGTTAGGAGTTGTCTTTACAGTGGCTGCATTAACAGATGAAGCAATGGATGCTGGTGAGGTATTTTTTTTTTTTTTTTGCTATAAGAGTTCTCAGATATGTCTACAAATTAGTTTCTGAATTTTGACCTATATCTAATTTGTTCATGAAATTGTTTAAAAATCATAGTTTAAAGTTTAATTAAGTGTTTGTTCTCTTTGTTTAATTAACCATGTTCAATCCCCAAATAAAGTCTAGCCATTTACTGCAATTCAGAGTTGTTTCAGTTCTTGTGATCGAGAATTGATTTTGTCCGTTAAGTTATATAATTTGGGGATTTTTATTTATGTTTTTGGATTTAGGTTTATGGTTGTGCTTTGTGATAATGATGTTTTGAGGGAGAATCTACATCTCCAAACTGATTTTAGAGATGTTTTCAATATTTTTTTTCCTTTGTACTGCTTAGGTTTGCACATAACATGCTTGTTAAAATGCCTCAATATGTACCAGCTTCATAAACATCTTTGTTTTTTCTTTCAAAGCTCCATTTTCCCTTTCCTCTATTTTTTCATTTCCTTCTATTTTTGTTGCTTTCGATTGTTTTTTATTTTTTTCTTTAACATCTTTGGTGCATTTTTCTACTGGTTTAATGGCATAGAATATGTATTTTGCTATTGGCTTTGGTGTATTTTGTTACTGGCTTGTGTCATTTTTTTACTGCTACTGCTGCTTTATTTTGTTGCTACTGCTGGTCTATTTTTTAAAATTTGGTAATTTAATCATGCCACAATTACATAGGTCCAATTACTTTAACAATTTCCTTGTTTCCTAGTAGTGCATACAATGGAATAATACCAAATTCTGATTATATTACTAAGTTATTGGGAATTCAGTAGGAATATGCTTGCTCTTATAAACTCTAGTTAAGATTAAGTTGCATTGATTTGTATTTCCTTGTTTTAATATCAGTAAAGGACATATAGCTGTTTTTTTTATTATTTGAAAAAAAAAACTTTGCTTGATTATGTTTGTAATGTATCAAGCCTTTGCCTTGCTTTATGAAGAAAGTTATGAAACACTTTATGTCTTCATTGCTCCCTACTATCTGAAAAACTAATGTCTTAATGGCAGCAAGTTGTTTGACAAGTTTGATTTTATTTGCACTGTATTCTCTTTTCTTATTTATAGCTTTGGTAAGTTATAGTTTATATGATAATTATGGGATTGGATTTGCATTCACTTGTTATATTGTTTATTTATTTTAGTTTTCAACAGGCCTGTTGGAACAAGAAAAAATTTCTGGGCAATAATCTACTTTGTCACGTTGGTGTTATTTATGAGAAAATTTATAACTAATATGAAATTGGGTTTTATTTGTTTCGTTTAAATGAGACTCAACCCAAAAGTGTACACTACTCAGTGCTTAGTTTGTATTTGTTAATTACTTTAATTTAAATATGTCTAGAAAGTAAAGATTTAAAAATGTCATATAATATGATGAGTTTAATTCATTAGCAACCTAGATTGGTTTAGTTATGTCACTAAATGTTCCACTCACATTCCATGGATTGTAAACAATACTTGATTTCATTTCTGTAAGATGTTTTTGTAACGCCCTGGATAGCCAAGACCGTTACACTGTGTGTTTATAAGGTGCCAGACTTGCTAATCAAGTTATTTAAGTAAAATCGTGTTACTGAAACAGTGGAGGAACTAGGGTTAAAAGTGTTTTGGTCTCAAAAGTTATATTTTCATTACTAAGCATTGTTTATCTACATGGGATCCCAAAAACGACAGTTTAAAAGCCATTTACAAAAGTTACAGAGTTTAAATACATTGACTGGCCATACTAAGGCAAAACGAGCAGTTAGGTAGTCCCTGCCCTGGTCCACTCCTCGATCGTGGTGATCGAACAGCTAGCTATGTACATTTCACCTTGGAGCTCTCCACCTCGGGCTTGGTCCAGCCTGCCCTTGCCTTAACCTGCACCACGTAGCACCCGTGAGCCAAGGCCCAGCAAGAAAGCATGATAACATAGTAAGATCAGCAACACTTAACAAATATTTCACAATGCTCAACCGAGAATTTGACATTTCATACATTTATCCAATCAGCAATAACAGTTGTCATTCAGACAGTCAATTAACTATATTCATAGCACAATATTCACGTTCATAATCAATAGATTGTCATACCCATCAAATAACATTCAGGGTTGGCGCCCTTAGTCGCACCCTCTATTTGGCACACTGTCTTCGGCTCAATAGAGCCGCCCCCAGTGTAATACTCACTGACTCTGGCCAGCTTAACCAAGCTCAGTGATAAACAAGCTGCCTCAGCTCCCAGTGGCTGAGCCGCGCCCCAGTGCGCAAATAATGATTCCGACACCCTTAGGCCGGTAATCGCATGTCCCATGGCGTAATAACACCATCTCACGACATGATATACAAATATTGGGAACACTTAGTCCCATCGTGACCACATGGTTAATCACACTCACATAACAATACATACCAACATAGGGAACACTTAGTCCCAACCTAACCACATACTCAGGTGCAACTTTCTTACCTTTCAATTCACTGGTTTCCGATGCCACGAAGCCGCGAGCACGGTCCTCTACCTCGAGCCTCTCCAAAGTCCTAATCACAACACAAATACAATATTCTTTGTCATTAACCAATCCAAGACTACCTTCCCGGAACCCAATCCACACTCTCGGAACCCCCAAAACCTTAGAACAACACCCCGGAGACATCTCCCGAACCCCCGGAGCAAAGGCCAAAAATTGCCAAATGTGACACCCTGAAATTAGCCTTGTGCCGCGGCACCCACCAGTCAGAGACTCCAAGCCGCGACACACAAAACCCGTGCCGCGGCACGCCTTCGCAGCCCAGAATTCTGGGTTTTTCCCTCACATTTTCCCGAGCTCCAACCTCTCCAAATCACCCCAAACTCCATCCTAAGTCCCAAAACCAACTCTAAACCTTTAATAAACCTCACAACAACCCAAAAACATCATGCCCAAGCTCACTCACACCTTCAATCCTAAAATCCACTCTTGAATTTCACACTTAACAACTCAAACCAGAAAATTAAGAACAGCTTGAACCCAAACTCAAACCACACTCCAAACTCCCTATACCTTAACAAAAACAAGCCTAATAAACATACAGAGACCTTACCTTGAGTGATGAGTCCAACCTCCAGCTCTAAACCTCCTTCCCCCTTGATTTCCCAATTCTGAAATTACATAAAACCAGCCACCAACTTGCCTCAATTCACATTCATTATCTAAAATTTCAGACCTAAAACTTGGATATATCATAATCAAGATCTTACCTCTGAACATTCTTGGTCTAAGCTTGCTTGACATCTTCAATCACTCCTTAATTCTCCTTCCAAGAGCTAAATTCAGCTTCTCCCTTCCATCTTAGTTTTGCTCCTCTAGGTCTCCAACATTCAGCATAAAGCCCCTTTCTCCAAATGTTATACGTATATCATATTTCCCTTCAGCTAATAATCATTTATCCTACCAAATGACTGTTCTACCCTTCCACTAATACCCCTTCCTAACTAAACCTCAAGGCCATACTTGTCTTTTCACCAGCTTTGCAATTCTACCACTTTCCCCATAAAACCTGTTACTCTCTATAGTTACTAGTAGTTACACAGGTTACCAAATTACCAGTTACCACTATCTAGCTTTCTAGGACCGTCCCGGCACGTGCATCACACTAGTATCACAGCACCCACGTGGTACGATTCACACATCATAATTATCACATAATATAATTCACATAGTCATATAACATGCTTAAAATCATAATCATCACACATAATTTTCATCATGCCCTCCCGACACACTAATCAAGGCCCTTAAGCCTTATTAGTGAATTTGGGTCGTTACAACTATCCCCTCCTAATGAGAATTTCGTCCTCGAAATTTACCTGAGCAATTCAGGACACAAATTCCGCACAACTCATTCCAGCTATCCCGGTCATTCCTTGACCCTACCATTTCTGGTGTGTTACCTTAACTCAAGGTACAATCTTATTCCTCAAAACCTCAGTCTTTCAATCTCATGCTTAAACCAGTCACCCCACATGGAATATCTTCATTTTAATCTGTAGATCCTTATTAATCAACACATGAGTTTCTCCAATCCATGTCCCTAACATGGAATACAAAATCCACTGCGTATAGCTAACGGTGCCCAAAGATGTAGTCAACTTAAAAACAACCTCACTGATCCCCTACCGGATCCAAACAGCCTTGATACCCTTGGGTCCATCAAGCTCTTCACCTCTCTATCTCTGGCGACATCCCACGAAAGCTACCATCTTCTACCATACTCCTGTTTCCCAATTCAATAAAACTTTTCCATCTACTTTGAAAAGTGAGTTTCATGCTCTATTTTTTTTTAATAATCTCAATGATCCCCTGAACTACCTCCAGATCCAAACACAACCTATCACTTATCTCATTCCAATGAAGGGATGATATATAATCCTTCTTATATTCCATTTTATCAAGTGTTCTTCCAATAACCAAATAACTCCCTTTCTCTCTGATTTACCATTATTCTGAAAATAATAAAACTCGTCAGATTCTGCTTATCTGTTCATTGCCTTTCTTTTAATCCTCCCAAGACCTGTGAGTAAGATAAAGTCCTTGTTCAATGAAATTAACTCTGGATTCCATGGAGGCTTACCACCCATCTCGCTTAAAGTTCTGAGTACTGGTCAGCTGTATAAATTATTCTTACTGATAAAAGCAAGTTCTCCCCAGACGCTGCTCCATGATGACCCCACCATCTTGGCAACCTCTCTGCGATACCTATCACCATATTTCCTTATTCCCATTATAACATACTCAAAGATTGCGATGCCTATCACAAACTGCTATTGAGATAAGAATTTTGTTCCTCACTCATTATATTCTTCTTCATCTAGGCCTCTAATACAAAACCTCCAAGTTATTGTACCTTTTTCCTAATATCTGGATGAAAGGACCAAGAGAATAGTACGAGATTCATCCAGAATTTCCATGTAATTTTGGTGTCCATCAGAGTCCAAATTTGGTCCTTATATCACTATAAACTTACACATAACACTGTAGAATCCTTTGCTAATTCAATTAAGACTTGCCTTTAATTCCTTTCATTTGGGTTTTCCTTAACTGTCATTCTTGTTCCTGTATACGATAATAATTCCAGGTATCCACTGGCTATTAAGCCTACTAGATACTCCACTCTAGTTCTAGTCGGATCCTTTAACCAGCACCATGCATAGATCATCACTTCCCCAATCTTAAGGTATCATAGCAACACAACAATTGATTCTAATCTGTAAGAAGACGTGAATCTCACCCAACTACCGGTACCATCATGCTTACCTAGGGAAATTCTTACTTCCAAGGCATTCTCCAATCTTAACAAAGCTTTAACCAGAATACATCATTGCGCCATCGATCAAGACAATTACAAGTCCAATTCAGATAATCTTTGAATACTCTTTTCACCTATTTCACAAAAACAGTTTGGCATTGACCAAACCCTCAACACATAACCTAGCATCCTCAGTGCCCTTATCCAACATAATAGCAACCTCCTACTTATCCTCTTCCCTGTTCTCCAACTGGTAATAACCAGGTCGAAGATCCCTAACTGCACCTGATCTCTAGCTGGTAATAACCAGATCAAAGATCCTTAACTATTTCTGATCTCCAGCTGGTAATAACCAGATCAAAGATCCTAACTATTCTTGATCTCTAGCTGGTAATAACCAGATCAAAGATCCTTCCTGAAGTATGTCATCCTACTCAACAATAAAGACCTTAACTCTCACCGTTTTGTTAAAACCATTCAATACAACATCTTAGATCTAATTCCATCCCTGACACCAGTCTTATCCCCAATCCATCTCTTACGCAGACGAACTCCCTGACGAATTCCTTGGAAACTTATCTGAAAACCCATAAACCAACCCAGTCTGTCTTTCCCACTGATACAACTCAAGTAGTGTCCATCACATCAACTAAGGCTCTAATCATTTCCCTTATAGTAGACCTCACACTCCAGGTATAAACGCCAGCCACTGCAAGGATTTCCCCTTTATAAACTCAAGAGTTACCGCTCCTTTCTTACAACCCATCACCGTTCCCCCTGCTTGACCGACTCTTCATGTCCAAAACCCTCACGCTGTAACTGTCCTCGAGGATACTTCAAGTAGTAGCTGATACATTCATCGGTCTTAGTGTGCTTCTGATCAACTCTTTCCGTACCTTATCTCCTCCCTTCCTGTACTTAACCTGGAATACCTTTGAAGAATGAAGTTACTACCCTCTGAAACCTTACCTCTGCCCCTACTGCTTCAGTCGTGATATCATCAGTATAGTAGTCGTTCACATTCCACTTCTAACTGGGGAGTAATTCAACTCGTCATTAGTGAATCCTGAATGCAAACCATCCATGTCATTTCTTGTTCTCTGCTCGTCAGACTTACTCATGTCATTAAAGTACAAACGACTAGAAATCCTTACTAGTAATGCATCACACCCCTCTCGGTACAAGTAATAATTCCCTAAGATGTCTCTTTCCTTGATCCTTATCTAGTAATAACCAGACCGATAATCAACTCCTAAAGACACCGTCCTGTCTTGTAACGAGGCATTTAAACTCTTCATCCCTAATATCATCTCTCATTGCGTCCCTGATACCAACTTCTTCCATACCCAAATTCCAAACTGTAGCCGAAAACTGCATTCTTATCTACTTTCCTACTGACTAATCTAATTCCCATTCAGTCCAATCAATATACTTCAAGAAATACTCATGACTGTCCAAAGTTGTCCCTAATATAACATATTAACTTTCCTCAACAAATACTCATCTGAATCCTTTCTAATAAACGCACGGTACCAATCCTTTCAACTCTTTCCCCAACCAAAGCACAGGTTATCCAATTCACTGATCACCTCTGGGAAACTAACCTTGGGCTTTAAATGAATAAAGTATCTGCTAGCATTGGGACATGTTATTGTGCTATTTTGGGAAATTTTCATGCTGTTTAAACTTCATGATAAAATTTACTTTTGATGTTCTGTCTTCTTTGTAAGATGGTGTAGATTTTCTTTCTCATGGTCATGAGTTATTCTCACTGTTATCTGGTGTTGTTTTCTGGTTTGCTGGTGTAGTTTTCCTTTTAACAGGGGTATGCATTGTTGTAGGCATTGTGAACACCAATATAGAAAATTATTGAGGTGGGGTCTTCTTAATGTTTGTTTTCCAATTGAACAGTTCAATCTTCATATGTTTAATTTTGTTTGAGTTATGTGATTGTTGAAAAAAAAAAAGGTTTTGAGTTATGTGCTGCATATTTTGAGAGCTTTTCTTGTAAAATGAATTGTACTGAACTTAGAGACAAAACATTTGGTATAGGTGTTGCTTAGAGATCCATTCGATGACAATGTATTCCCCATTGTAGAGGAACTTCAAAGACGTTTACCTTTAACAAGCTCCAGTCCTAAAGGCCATGGTGAAAAAGAAGAGAAAGCCTCAGGGGTACGAGATGAAACTGAAACCAACGAAGAAAATGGTATGCCAATCCATAACGAAATTATGGTTTTATGCTTAGTTTCCTTGTCTAGTTCTTCTGCTTACATTGAACCTTGAATGTGGCATTGCTAGAACAAGTGTTAGATAAAATCAGATTATCACCCCCACTTAGTTAGCATGATAATGTTTTCCAGAATTTTAGATCCTTCTCTGGCAAGCGACATGCATTGGGTGTGAAACTGGAAGTACAAACTAGAATTTGAACACTAAACTCTAAATGTGAACTAGTTGTAGTTTTAATAGATCTTTATGCTTCTTAAATTCTTCCATGTACAGTTTTGAGATATTGTTGCTCATGTTGGTCTAATATATATGCTCATGCTTGCTAATTTTTGTTGAATTTGATGTTTGTGGTTATTTTTTATTTAAGATATATATTGGTTTCTTTAACTTTTATTGTGCTTGAATGCGTTTTTAATTGAAATTAGAAGTAATTAACTAGCCATTGATTCTCATGGTCTTCTAAAGTAGCATCTTTCTGATTATAATGTATTGTATATATATATATATATATTTATATGTTTGGTTGGTGTATCATTTGCATTTTCATTTCATAATCATAAAGTGTTTGAGCTAACTTTCTAATGAGTATTTTACCAAGCATAAATCTTCAATCTTTCATGCCCATGTGCTGTAGTTAGTGTAATTGCATGGCCATTTTATAAAGTCGTAATGGGTTTATTAACTTTCTTTCTTTTTGTACTATTTTAGTTTACTATTAACTCTAAGTTTAAGCATTAATTATTTAAACTCTTGTGTAGCTAAGCAAATCAATTTCACAACAAAGACAAGTGTACAATGGAATGGATGATGAATTGGAGGGTGGAGCAAGCTTCATGGTTTACTTTTTGTGTATCTAGTTATGTTTCTGATTTTTACTTTTGAAGCACAAGATGTGCAAGACTATAGAATTTTATTATGTATGCTTTCAAATTCAAGTTAGAACTAAGAACTTTTGAAGTGGACATTGTCATGGTTTAAAGTATTTTGTCTTCAAATGTAAAAATACTCATGGTTTATCATATATATTGAATATTTTAAATTTTTTGATCTATTTAATATTACACTTGTGATCAATTGTGGTTTTTTTAATCAAAATACAATAATAAAAACATTTTATAACAATTAAAAATGCATATTACAAAATAACAAAATGTTATTACGGGGAGAATTTACAATAATTATGGTTGTTTTGTATAATATATTATAATTGGGACAAAAAGTTATGATTTATATAATAGAATGAACTAAAAACCTTATAAAATGATCAAATATAACAATTTTCATAACAGCTGGAAAGTGTTATGCATAAAGTATAAGATTAAACATCAAATTTATAATCAAATACTCTAACTAAATGCTATTATTTGAATATTATAGCAACTAAAAATGTGTTATTGAATAGTTTAAGATAACAACGAACATAACATTCGAATACTGTTATAGAAAAGACAAGACTTTTAATAACAGGGGCTATGTTAGCGTTTTCAGAAGCGTTATCAATACTTCCGGTTAGCAGTTTTTAAGTGTTATGAATACTTTTTTTTCTTGTAGTGTATGTCCTTTGGATTGACTGATTCCCCTGCTACTTTTATGGATTTAATGAACAGAGTGTTCAAGGAATATTTGGACCAGTTTGTGATCGTCTTCATCGATGATATTCTGGCTTATTCTCAGTCTGAGTCTGAGCATGAGCATCATCTAAGGTTGGTTCTACAGAGACTGAGGGAACACAGATTGCTTATAAAATTCAAGAAGTGTGAATTATGGCTTTCTAAGGTAACTTTCCTTGAGCACATTGTCAGTAATGAGGGGATTAAAGTGGATCCAGCTAAGATTGAGGCAGTCAAAGATTGGCCAAGGCCAAAGAATGCTTTCGAAGTTAGAAGTTTCCTTGGATTTCCAGGTTATTACATACGTTTTGTGGAAGGGTTCTCAAAGATTTCCACTTCATTGACTGAGCTGACACGCAAGAATCAGAAGTTTGTGTTGTCAAACAGGTGTGAGAACAGCTTCCAGGAACTGAAGTAGAGGTTGATTACATCTCCAATTCAGAGTCTTCCAACAAATCAGGAGAATTTTGTGATATACTGTGATGCCTTACATCAGGGTTTGGGTTGTGTTCTGATGCAGCCAGGGAAGGTGATTGCTTATGCCTTATGTCAGTTGAAAGAGTATGAACAAAGATATCCCACTCATGATTTAGAGTTGGAGGCTGTGGTCTTTGCGTTAAAGGTATGGAGGCATTACCTTTATAGGGAGAAGTGTGAGATATATACTGGCAACAAGAGCCTGAAGTACTTTTTCACACTAAAAGACCTGAACATGAGACAAAGGCGTTAGTTGGAGTTAGTAAAAGATTATGATTGTGAGATTCTGTATCATCCAGGAAAGGCCAACATGATAGAAGATGCTTTAAGCCGGAAGGGTCCGGGACAAATTTACAGTGCGAAACTAAAATCCAGAGAGTTAGTAGAGGATATGTCCAGAGATGGTATAGAGTTACTAGTGGGCCAGTTGGCCAACATTATGCTACAGTCTATGTTGTTAGAGAGAATCAAGGAAGGTTAGTTGGATGATCCACAACTAATCAAGATCAGGGAGGATGTTTTAGCTGGAGTGTCCAAAGATTATTCAGTGTCAGACATGGGTTTGTTGAGATACAAAGGTCGGATATGTGTTCCGTTAGACACTGCTTTGAGGCGAGAGATTCTGGATGAATCTCATACTACTCCTTACTCTTTGCATCCAGGCAGGACGAAGATGTATCAGGATGTGAGATCATTGTATTGGTGGCTTGGGATATAGTGGAGTATGTGGCTAAGTGCTTGACATGTCAACAGGTCAAGGCTAAGCATTAGAGGCCAGTAGTGCTATTGCAGCCTCTGGATATCCCACAGTGGAAATGGGAAGAGATCACGATGGATTTTGTGGTGGGGTTACCCAGGACTTTAGGTCAACATGATTCAATATGGGTTATTGTGGATCGCTATACCAAGTCAGCTCACTTTCTTCCAGTGAGGACTACTTATACAGTTGACCAGTACGCAGATCTCTATGTGAGAGAAATCGTTCGCCTCCATGGAGCACTGAGGTTGATCCTGTCAGATTGGGACCCCACTTTCACTTCCAAGTACTGGGGAAGTTTACAAAAGGCCATGGGAACATACTTAAAGTTCAGTACTGCTTATCATCCTCAAACAGATGGACAATCTGAGAGGATAATTGAAATATTAGAAGACATGCTGTGAGCATGTGTGCTAGACTTTGGTGGGTCCTGGAGTAAGTATCTACCTTTGATAGAGTTTTCCTACAACAACATTTATTAGTCTACCATTGGGGTGGCACCTTATGAGATGCTGTATGGTAGGAAATGTAGATCTCCCATTCATTGGGATGAGATAGGAGAAAGGAGATACTTAGGTTCTACGGTAGTTTAAAGGACCAATGAGGCGATTGAGAAGATTAGAGCTCGGATGCTTGCTTCTCGAAGTAGACAGAAAAATTATGCAGATCCCAAATGCAGGAACGTGGAGTTCCAGGTAGGAGACTATGTTTTCCTTATAGACTTGCCATGGAAAGGGGTGAGAAGATTTGGGAAGAAGGGCAAGCCAAGCCCTAGATTTTTAGGTCCATTTAAGATCCTTGAGAGGATTGGTCAGGTGGCCTATAGGTTGGCCTTATCACCGGCATTGTTGGTCGAGCATAACATATTTCATGTTTCAACTGTTCAGAGGTATTTATCAGATGTGACTCATGTTTTGAGTTACAAGGATCTGGAGCTTGAGGCAGATCTCTCCTACGAGGAATAGCAAGTCTAGATACTAGACAGAAAGGACAAGATCTTGAGGAATAAAACTATACCTTTGGTTAAGGTATTATGGAGGAATAGCAAGGTTGAGGAAGCAACCTGGGAGCTGGAGTCAGATATGTAGAGTTAGTATCCTGAGCTGTTCAGGTAAATTTTAAGGATGAAATTTCTGTAAGGAGAGGATAGTTGTAATGTCCCAAATTCCCTAATGTGGTTTATGCCTGGATTAGGGGGCCAGGAGGACCATAATTGATTTATTGCGCAATTATGTGATTCAATGCATTATTTTGTGGAATATATGATGATAATTGCATATTTATATATTTATGTGCATGTTTATGATTTATGGATCAGACCACATTATAATGTGGATATGTTCGAGCTATTTGGCATGAGACGAGCCTAGAATGCAAGTTAGAAGTTTTGTCATAACAGGGTCAAATATCGGGCTCGGGGCGTGTCTAGGGGTAATTTAGTACATTATCGGGGTCGGGTAATGAGGGAAAATATTTGAGGATATTGGGAGTAGCGCGATTTGGAGGACGTTAATTATAATTAACGGAATAGACGGTTTTACCCTTGGGTGGCTGAGAAGGAAATTAATTGACCTAGGGGCATTTTGGTTTTGGTCTTTTGACCATCGGATAGACTTAAGGGTGGCTAGTTGTAGAAGCTTAAGGCAAAAAACAGAGTAACTTTCTTTCTCTCTCACGATTACCTCTCTCTCTTCCTCTTGGATTAATGTTTAAGGATAAGTGGAGACTGAAGCTTGGGGATTAAAGCTTGAGGGTTTGGGGTTGTGATCAGTAGCTGAAGGGGATTCAATTCTGTGTTTAAGGTAAAGATTTCAGTTTGATTTTCTAGTTTGCTCTGGTTTTAAGGTTAGTTTAAAGCTTTGGATTCTTGATTGTAGAACTGGGTATTTGGTGTGGTTTTAAGAGGTATAAAGCTTGGGTTTTGATGAGGTTGAGGTATAGAAGAAGTTTTGGGGTTAAATTATATGTTTGGATGGTGTTTGTCTTTGTTTCGAAGCTTGGTATTCTAGTGGAAACGCAGGGGAGAAAACCAAAAATTTCTGGTCTGTCGAACTGGCACCCCAATGCTAGGCAGGGGAGAGCTCGAGTTTTCTTTGACTTGGGGCAGCACCCTAGTGCCACCCATGATTGCCCCAGTGCTATGTCTGTTTTAGCAAGACCTATTATTAGGGATTGGGAAGACTTTGGGGGCTCAAGGGATGGTTCCACCACCCTGTTGGGTGGATTGGAAGTCCCGAGAGCACGGGAGTTATCCCAGGAGCGTGATTTTAGACTATGAACCTATTATCATTTATTTTATTGAGGGATTTCATATTTGGTTATGACTAGGTGACCACTACGGGACTTAAGGACCGATCGTTCTTAAGGGTCGTTTTTAAATTATTTTAAGCTCGAACCAGAGGTAAGAAAACTGCACCCAGTATGTGACATGCATGGTTATTGATGAAGCATGTTGAGTGCTCTATATATGGACATTGATAGCATAGTAAATGCATAGAAACTTTTCTTATCTGTGTATGGCATTGACTTATTAGTCAGGGAATGGTAATGGTGTTTAGTATTGATGGTGAAGCTGTGACTTATCAGTCAAGTTCAGCGGTGATATGAACACTGGTCGTATGGTATTGGCTTAAGAGTCAAGAAAGAAATTAATGTGTTTAACACAAACCAAAATTATTAGATCTAATCAACATGAGCACAAAATGCTTGACCGACCCCAAGTTCGATGAAAACTAAAAGTGCTTGTCTAGTCTAAAGGCTAGTTATGCAGAGCCAGAGACAAAAGGCTCAGGTGACTGGATGTCACATGGCTTAGGGAGCGGATCCCCGGAGATAGACTCGTTAGTCATCTATTCAGAGTGTGACTCATTAGTCACTTATCTGATTATGGTGCGGAGTGTTAGAGTGTGACTCATTAGTCACCCATCTGATTAGGGTGTGGAGCCCCAAAGTGTGACTCACTATCTGATTAGAGCTGCAAGCCCCAGAATGATTACTAGAATCATTTATTGATATTACATACATGCCGTAATAAGTTGTCTTGCCGAGCCTTGGCTCACGGGTGCTATGTGGTGCAGGTAAAGGGAAAGAAAAGATCACCTAGCCTTGAGTGGAGAGCTTAGGTGGCGATGTGTACATATGTGACTGCTTGACCACCACGACCAAGTTGTTTCTTACTAGAATTAGGGGTTAACCCTATTTTTGCTGCTTAGGTTGGCAGGTTTTAATTTTTATATTGTAATGACCATTTTGGATTGTAAATAACTTTGTAAACACTTTTATGGGCCCATGTTCGGTTTAATGTTTTAAATAAAATACATCCATTCCTTTTAATCAAGATTTTCACCCTGGCTTATTAATAACACCTAGATGCACAATTATAACCAAATGAATCATTTATCGAGTTAAGCACCATTTAAAGTCCACAATAATGGTCTTGGAGTAACCAGGGCGTTACACCCAGTGACCAGAAAAGGAAGACCCTGGATACTATTTTGGCTCCCAGACCTGATAGGAGGCCACAGGGTGTACAGATTGGCCACCAGGGCGGCAATGAGAACTGGAAGACATACCCAGAATGTGACAGATGTAGAAGACGTCATCTGGAGGAGTGTCGAGCAAAGGCCTGCTTTTTATGTGGGATTGTGGGGCATCTCAAGAAGGACTTCCCAAGAATGAAGATAAAAGAACTGAAGAAGGCAGATAGCTCGACTCTAGCTCGAGTGTTTGCATTGACGCAGGCTGAGGCTGAGGCTAGGACCTCAGTGGTCACAGGTCAAGTTTCTTGTGCTGTCATTTCTTATTTTGTGCTGATTGATTCTGGTGCTACACAATCTTATGTTTCTAGTAGGATTATTGATAGACTGTGTAGGCGATGTGATTAATATGCTATGGAATTTGGGACGTTACTACCGACTGGAGAGTTAGTGGTTTCCAGGAGATGGGTCAAATCATCGCTAGTGATGGTGGACGGCAGAGAGTTGTCGATTGACTTAATAGAGTTGGTTATGACTGGCTTTGATATGATTTTGGGAGTGGACTGGTTGACTAGATATGGGGCAACCATTGATTGTAGGAAGGAGATGGTAACCTTTGAACGTGAGGGTGAGGAACCATTCGTAGTCATTTGCACTATGCATGGACCCCGATTGCCTATGATTTCAACATTGAGGGTTAAAAATCTACTGCAAAGAGGTTGCATAGGATTCCTAGCCTGTGTGGTGGACATCACTCAGGTCATGCTAGTGGGACTAGAATAGACTAGGTTGGTCTGTGAGTTCCTAGATGTGTTCCCAGAGGAGTTACCAGGGTTGCCACCACACAGGGAGATCGAGTTTGTTATTGAGCTGGCACCAGGGGCAGAGCCAGTGTCTAGGGTACCTTGCAGAATGGCCCCAACAGAGTTGAGGGAACTCAAGGTACAATTACATGAGTTGTTGGATCTGAGTTTTATTAGACCTAGTTTGTCGCCGTGGGGTGCGCCAGTTCTATTTGTGAAGAACAAGGACGATTCTTTGAGGATGTACATAGACTACATGGAACTGAATAAATTGACCATTAAGAACAGGTATCCTCTGCCAAGGACAGATGACTTATCTGACCAATTTCAAGGTAAAATGGTGTTCTCAAAGATAGATCTTCAATTTGGTTATAACCGGTTGAGGATTAAGGAGGAAGACATACCAAAGACAACCTTCCGTACTAGATATGGGCACTAGGAATTCCTCATTATGTTGTTTGGTTTGACTAGCGCCTCGGTAGTTTTCATGGACTTAGTGAACAGAGTGTTCAAGGACTATCTGGACCGAGTCGTGATCGTCTTCATCAATGATATATTATTATATTCATAGTCAGAGGAAGAACATGAGCAACATCTCTGGTTGGTCTTGCAGAGATTAAGCAAGCACATATTATTTGCAAAGTTCAAGAAGTGTGAGTTCTGGTTACCTCTGGTGACTTTCTTGGGTCATATTGTTAGTTGAGATGGGATTAAGGTAGACCCAACTAAGATTGAGGCTGTCAGGAATTGGCCAAGGCCAAGGAATGCCCCTGAGATTAGAAGCTTTCTTAGATTGGTAGGCTATTATAGGAAGTTTGTGGAAGGATTCTCAAGAATAGCTACCCCACTGACAGAACTGACACGTAAGAATCTGAAGTTTACGTGGTCAGACAGATGCGAGAACAACTTCCAGGAGTTAAAGAGGCAGCTGATTACTGCCCCAGTCCTGAGTCTTCCGACAAATCAGGAGAAGTTCATGGTTTATTATGATGCTTCGAGATAAGGGTTAGGCTGTGTCCTTAGCAGGTAGAGAAAGTAATTGGTTATGCATCACGCCAGTTGAAAGATTATGACCAGAAGTGTTCCACCCATGATATGGAGTTGGCAGCGGTGGTCTTTGCATTAAAGGTATGGAGGCATTACCTTTATGGAGAGAAGTGTGGGATATATACAGACCACAAGAGCCTCAAGTACTTCTTTACTCAGAAGGATTTGAATATAAGGCAGAGGCGTTGGTTGGAATTGGTGAAGGATTATGATTGTGATATCCTTTATCATCCAGGGAAAGCTAATGTGGTGGTAGATGCCCTAAGTCGAAGAGGTCCGGGGTAGTTGTATAGTTCGAAGCACATATCCAAGGAGTTGGCAAAGGATATGACTAGAGCATGGATTGAGTTAGTAGTTGGCTAGTAGGCCAACATTACCCTACAGTCTACTCTTCTAGAAAGGACAAAGGAGAGTCAGTTACCAGAGCCACACTTGGTAAAGATTAGAGAGGACATCCTAGCTGGGGCGGCTAGGGACTATACAGTATCAAATATGGGTTTGCTAAGATATAAAGACTGAATTTGTGTTCCGATGGATGCTGTTATCAGACGGGAGATTCTGGATGAATCTCATACTACCCCGTATTCTTTGCATCCCGGCACCGCGAAGATGTACCAGGATCTGAGAACTTTGTATTGGTGGCCAGGGATGAAGAATGGTGCAACAAAGTATGTAGCTAAGTGTCTGACGTGTAAGCAGATCAAAGTTGAACATCAAAGACCATCAGGGCTATTACAGCCCTTGGACATTCCAGAGTGGAAATGGGAAGACATCGTAATGGACTTTGTGGTGAGATTGCCTAAGGCAGTAGGTCAGCACAAATTGGTGTGGGTGATTATAGATAGATATACCGAATCGGCTCACTTTCTACCAGTGAAGATGACTTGTACCATTGACCAGTACGCATATCTCTATGTAAAAGAGATAGTACATCTTTATGGAGCTCCGAGGTCGATCGTGTCGAATCGGGACCCCACATTTACTTCCAAGTTTTGGGGAAGTTTGCATAAGGCAATGGGCACGCAACTGAAGTTTAGTACAACCTATCATCCTCAGACTGATGGTCAGTCTAGAGGACTATCCAGATACTGGAGGACTGAACTTTGAGGGGTCCTGGAGTAAATATTTACCTCTGATAGAGTTTTCGTACAACAACAACTACCAGGCAACAATAGGAGTGGCTCCGCATGCAATGTTGTATGGTAGGAAATGCAGATCACCTATTCACTGGGATGAGATGGGTGAGCGCAGATACTTGGGTCCTGAGGCAGGCAAGAAGACCAATGAAGCCATTGAAAAGATCAGAGCTTGGAATCTCGCATCACAGAGTAGATAGAGAAGTTATGTCTTCCTTAGAGTCTCACCACTCATGGGGGTGAGGAGATTTGGAAAAAAGGGGCAAGCTGAGCCCTAGGTTCGCAGGACCTTTTGAGATCCTGGAAAGGATCGGTCAGGTGGCTTATAGATTTGCGTTACCTCCGCATTGTCGGATGTGCACAACGCGTTCCATATTTTGATGTCATGGAAGTATGTATTTGATGAGACTCATGTACTGAGCTATGAAGATCTGGAGCTGTAGACAGACTTATCCTTTGAGGAGCAACCAGTCCAGATATTAGACAGAAAGGACAAGGTCCTGAGGAATATAATCATACCTTTAGTTAAGGTATTATGGAGGAACAGCAAGGTCGAGGAGGCGACCTGGGAGTTGGAATGAACCATGTGGGACCAGTATCCTGAGTTGTTCAGGTAAAATTTCGAGGACGAAATTCCTGTAAGGAGGGGATAGTTGTAACATCCCAAAGTCCCTAAAATGGCTTAGTGCCTAGACTAGGGGGCCAGGAGGCAATAATTGTTTTAATTGTGTGCTAATGTATTATGAGCATGTCATTATGTGAATTATATTATAATATAGTTATGTTTCCATGTTTAGAAATATTAAATATGCGTGTGGGCCCGTTTCTTAGGCATTTTAGTAATTTTCACCCGTTGAGGGTATAATTTTAAATATGTGTGTGTATGATTGAGACCACATTATTATGTATATATATTTGGGTTACTCGACGCTAAGCGATCCTGCTGAGCATGTTAGCGAAAAATTCACAACAGGGTTAAATACCCGGCTCGGGGTGAGCCTAGGGGTATTTCGGTACCTTAGCTCTTATCGAGGTTTATCTGGTAATGAGGGATTAAACACTTATTATTTGGAGATAATTGGAGAATTAATAGGAACACTCGAGGATTTGGCAGGTAGGGGAAATTGACGGAATTGCCCTTGATGTTACTAAATGATTTAAGTTAGTTATAAGGGCATTTTGGACATTTTGGCAAAAAGGTTAAGTTGAGTCTTAGGTAGTTGAGACTTTAGAAACACTCAGAAAGAAGTAGAAGATTTTAACTCTCTCTCTCTCTCTCTCTCTCTCTCTCTATCTCTATCTCTCGGTTTTCTCTCTCCCTCATTTGGTGCTTGGTGATTTGAAGAAATTTAGAGGATTCTAAACTAAGGACTTGAAGGTTTAAGATTGGCTAAGCTTGGGAATTAGGTCAGGGCAGAGTATATCTCAAAGGTAAGAACCTAAACTTAAATTCCTTATATCTATTATGTTGAATTCTGCGAAAAAGGTTAGAGCTTCCATGATAGAGGGTTCAAGAATTGGTTTTGAGTGTTTGATGAGTTTTAAATCAAGTTTTGAGTTAGGTTTTGTTGCTAGAAAAGTGTTAAATTGGTTATGGGAACTGAATCGAGGTTTTAGGTTTGTTTTGGAGTGATTTGGGTTGGTTTTGGCTGAAGAAAAACCCAAGAAGACTGGGTTCAATGGGGTCAGGCTGCGACCCTCTTGAACCCAGGGATCTAGGTGAGGGCTCTGTCGTGAGGGTGCACCGTGATGCGTGTGTTAGGTAAAAGGGAGGCTAATCCTCTGTCTAGGGGCGACCTGCGAAACAAGGGCTTAGGGCTGCGGTGCTTAAGGGGTTTTGTACCCTGAAATTGTTTTTGAGTGCAGGAACTCAACCCTAAGGGATCGGGATCAATCCTTCTACCCAGTTTGGTGGAATTTGTTGTCTCAGAGGCTAGGACTCAGTCTGGAAGCCTTTATTCACTCATTATTGACGAGATTGTTTATCATGGTTGTGACTAGGTCCTCGCTAGGGGCTCAAATCAAGGATCGTACTTAAGGATTGTTCATTGGTAACTTGTACTTTGACAAAAGGTAATAAAATTACACCCAGAATATGATATACATGATTAGGGCTTGGCCCGAATGCTGAACATAGTCTTGATTTGGGCGTTGGCCCTGTAAATGCGCATGATTATGATTATGCCTGTGTATATTTGTTTCAATTTATTTTAATGCATTGTATCTGTATGTATGATAAACTGATTATAGTATTGTCTGTTATGACAAGGAAGCTCAGTTTATAAGCCAATGATTTGTTATTGTATCTGGTTAAAGATGGACTTACTAGTCGAGGGCATACTTGATTTAAGGGGCTTAAATTATAAGTCGAGAATCTCCAACGCTCGGCTTATACGTCGAGGGTATTTAAGGCTCGACTTATAAGTCAAGGATCTGCAAGATTCAGATTATGAGTTGAGACCGGAATTGTGCGCATTGAGTGCAGGCCGCTATGGCTAGGCCACCTTGGGAGTGCACCAAGCACTTGATTGCCTCAGATGCCATAAGAATAAAAGGGAGTGCAACACTTACTTATGCAACCCTATGGTTGCTGATCTGAATAGTATTTATGCTTAGTTCCAGTTGTTACTGTTAAGCCTACTGTATTACTCTGTGAATTGTTTGAATATGTTTTCTTGTTAAGTCTTTTGGCTCACGAGTGCTTTGTGGTGCAGGTAAGGGTAAGGAGAAGCTTGGACAACCATGGGTTGGAGAGCAATATAAGTGACGTGTACATATGCAATTCGCTCAATCGCCACGGCCGAGAAATTTCAAAGAAGCTAGGGTTGGACCCAGTGTTGCTGCCTAGGTCGGCTTATTTTGTAACCTTGGAATTGTAACCGACTTTTAAACTTGTATTTTGGCGATCCCATGTAAAGACCAAAGTTTTTGCTTAATGAAAATGTGTATGACTTGAAATTTTTTTAAATACCTGAACCCTTACTGGCTTTATCACATGTTTAGGCCAAATGACTCGTTTAGCGAGTCTAGCACTAATTTTAAACACACATGGTAACAGACCCTAATTAGCAGGGCATTACACTACCTCCCAAGCTTAAAGATCCTTGTAGTTTCAATATACCATGTTCTATAGGGAACTTAGTGGTGACAAAGTCTTTATGTGATTTAAGGGCCAGTGTGAATTTAATGCCTCTATCAATCTTTCAAAAGTTGAATTTGGGAGCAGCTCGGACTACTACTGTGTCTTTGCAGATGATAGATAGATTAGTCAAACATCCTTGTGGAGTGAAGGTGGAAAAATTCATCTTTCCTGCGAACTTTATCATTCTTGATATGGAGGAAGATGACAATATTCCAATAATACTTGGAAGGCCATTCTTCGCTACTGGTAGGGCTTTAATCGATGTACAAAAGGGTGAGTTGAAGCTGCGAGTGCAAAAAGAGGAGGTAATATTTTATGTTTTTGCAGCAACGGAAATTCCAACTTATTGTAGAGTTGAAGTGGTAAAACAAGGAGAGAACAAGTTGGAAGTTTCCAAGCAAAGATCCATGGTTAAAAATGGAATGCAAAAAGTGCATCATCGTTTAAAATGATTCTTTTGTGAGAGGATTCGAATGTTACATGAGCGGGGTAAAGTTCCACCAATTTCTAATCACAAGAAACAAGGGCCAACTCATGATACTATGGCTCTTAAGGATGTGAAGAGTGGATTTGATCCAAGTTGAATATGAAAGAAAACAAGCATCCGACTAAATGACGTTAACGACAGCGCATTTGGAGGCATTCCAACCTTTTATTTACATTTTTTTAGTTTTATTTAAGATTTGGATTACGAACACATTAATTTTAGTATTTTGCGTATTTATTTTTATTTGATTTTAATTTTTATTTAATATAAGACTAATTTGAGTTGCAGTGCTACTTCGGGCTCCGATAGAATGAACTATGGGCTAACCAAAAATTTTTCTTTTCCCATTTTCGATTCACCATCACAATCTGTATCATTTTAAGCAGTCTAAGGTGTCATGTAAGTTTCTTTTCTTTAGCTTTTATTTAAACATTGGGGACAATATTTAGGTTAAGTTTGGAGGAAGGGATTTATTTTTTGTATATATTATGTTATTTTGTTAGTTGTGTTGTTGTGTGTTTGTCATGTTTTGTCTAGGTTGTTTAGAGTGTTAGTTGAATCAAGTTGACAATGATTATAAAATAATAATATGATTGAATGATGAGTTGTATAAATTGAATGGGAATGAAGCTATAAAAATCTGTGTGCTTGGTTGAATACTTCTTACCATGTTTACATGATTCCACTTAAATAATTGAGAGCTTAATCATGATATTAATAAATTTTGTGTAATTGAACAATTTTTATGCTTGCTGAATGTTGAAATATTTTTTATGAAAATGTTGTTATCCTAGAGCTTGTTTGCTTGCTTTTTGAGATGAAGTACTAGATGATGTATGCTTAGGGAGATGATTTAGGCCATTTTTTGTAACGTTTCAGCCTTTCAAGCTAACATTGATTTATTAAATCCCTAGTTACCAAATTTTGAGCCTAATTTGATTCTCTTTGTTTGACACTTATTTTGAGCTTATTTGAAACTTTGTTATTTTTCCTTCCCTTTGATATACCATGAGCATATGAAAAGTGATTGTGGGATGGTTTGTAATGGGGATTTATTTGTGGAAATTTGTTTCAATAGAAGAAGAAAAATTGAGAGAAGAAAAAAGTTTAAAAAAAAGTATATTGAAAATGAACTACACTCCAATTGAAAATACTAAGAAATAAGCTTGGGGGAGTGTGGTATCATTAAAAGAAAAAACAAATAATAATGTTTATGAATTCTCTCTCAAAGGAAGAAAGATGGAAAAATTTAGGATTGTTTTTGGGGTTCGCAAGTTGATGGAAGATTGGTTTGTTTGGTTTGTGTGCTTATGGTATATTTAAGCCTAAATGACTTTTTCATCTACCTTTCCCTAAGCCTTCAATTATAAGTTGTAAAAGTCCTATTGATTTCTGAACATGTGTTGTCTACATTAGTGGAGATTCGTAAGTATAGCAAGCTAATGGGATAATGATATTAATTGATTGTAGTGAAAAAAAATTGGTGAGCTTGAATTGATTTGAATGCATTGTATTTATTAATCATGATTTTGAGAGCTTTTATTTTTGTTTGGACTTAAGTGAATTAGAAGAATGTTTTGACTGAAATTCTGGATTATAAGTTGATTTTCTTGAAGATTATATAAGTTTGTTAGTCATCATAGCTTGAGGCATGAATTATTGTTGTCGGCTTGATTTAGTTTTGTTGGTTGTTTAGGTTCTGATGTTTGGTCATGTGAGTTTGTGTCCTTTGTTCGAGGGCAAACAAAGAGTAAGTTTGGGGGAGTTTGATAACTCCATTTTAGTGTCGATTTAGGATGTGTTTTTGTGGTCATATTGAGTCTTTATGCTTGTTTTGTGCAAGATTATGCTTGTGTTTGTCTTTGTTGTAGGTTGGTGTTTTGAATCATGAGCTAAACCTGAAAATAAGAGGAAATGGTGGAAAATGGAGTTTTTGGTGGTTATTCGACTCAAATTGGTGTTAAGGATGAGTTATAAGAAGTTTTTAATGAAGGAAGGATTTCAAAAGGTCAAAATAAAAAAAAAATAGAATTAGAGCCGCGACATGGGCTTAAGAGCCGCGACTCTACTAAAGTCAGAGGCTACATAACCTGTTGAAAGGAATTAGGGCCACGACTTGCTTTTATAAGTCGCGATGCTAGAAGAAACAGGGGGAAATTCAGGAGGCGCATGTAGAGGTGGGTCGTGACCTGGGTGAAGAAGGCCGCGACGCTTGCAAATTCTGATGAAAGCTGAAGTGCCTAAAAAAGACAAGGGCCGTGACCTAAGAAAGGACAAGTCGCAACCCACCTTTAAAAAAAAGAGGAATTCATGTTTTTCTTAGTATAAACTCAGACTTTAGGTTTTAATTAGGTGGAGGTGAGATTTTATTATTACGAATTTAGAGAGCAATTCTGATTTTGAGACATTGTTTTCTACAATTTCATATTTTTATTTCTTCTTCAAGCTTTTGGATTTTATATTTCTAAATAATTATTTTGTGGTTTTAGTCAGTCTGATATGAATTAAATCCTCTATCTAGGGGTTAATGTAGTTACTTAGATTTTTATTTAATGTTATTATGATGTTCTATTGATAATTCTTCTTTATTCTAATATATATATTGTTTGCCTAATGCTAGTAAATACTTGATCAATATTTGCTTGAATTATGATTTTGATTCAAAATTCGATATATGCGAATTGAATATGTTATTGTTATATATACATAGGTTACATATTGGACAAAAGTACCTGTATGATTTGTGTAGCAATTAGGTTACCAATCTTAATGTCTTCTATGCGCTTAAGTTTATCACAGAGATGTAGAAAACCTGCATATAGGTTGATATTTTATATCTTAAAATAGAATAAGAATTGATTTTTTTTAACCTGCTATTAGAATAAGAAGAAGAGATTTAGAACTGATTAGTAAAATTGATAGAATGAAAAGTTGATGAAGTTAATACCCTAGGTTTTTAATTATTGAATCAATCTTCATTATTCCAAAGTTTATTTTAATTTTAAGTCTTAGTTTAAAAATCACTCTATTTTCGACAGCCAAATAAAAATTTAAAAGCAATTATTGGTAATTGTTTGATAGTCCTTGTGGGAACGATACTTTACTTAATATTTTATTACTTAAATCGATTGTGTATACTTGCACATTATATGTAATGCTCTGGATAGCCAAGACCGTTACACTGTGTATTTATACAGTGCCAGACTTGCTAATCAAGTCATTTAAATAAAATCGTGTTATTGAAACTATAAAGGAACTAGGGTTAAAAACGTTTTGGTCTCAAAAGCCACATTTTCATTAGAAAACATCATCTGTTACATGGGATCCCAAAAATGTCAAGTTCAAAGACCGTTTACAAAAGACACAAGGTTTATATACATCAACCGGCCATACTAAGTCAAAACAAGAAGTTAGGCGATCCTTGTCCTGGTCCACCCCTCGACCGTGGCGGTCGAACCGCTGGCTATGTACATTCCACCTCGGAGCTCTCCACCTCAGGCTTGGTCCAGCTTGCCCTTGCCTTTACCTGCACCACGTAGCACCCGTGAGCCAAGGCCCAGCAAGAAAACACAACAACAGCAGAGCATAAGCAATTAGCAGACAAGACAACATCTCACATTGCATCACATACGCTCAGCCGTATCACCAATCAGTTTAATCAAGTAATCCACATACTAAGCATATCAATTCATAACATAAACAGTTCACAAATGATAACTAAGGCTAGCGCCCTCAGGCTGCTCCCTCCGTTATCTCGTTCTCCTTGGCTACCAGTGGCCAATCTGCGCTCTGCATGCTAAAACCATGTACGACACTCTTAGACCGCTTTTACATGTCCCATGGCGTGATACCAACATTGACACGATACAACTCTCAGGAGCACTTAGTCCCATCACAAATATTTAACAGGGTGCAATTTTCTTACCTTTCAATTCACTAGTTTCCGATGCCTCAAAGCCGCGAGCACGGTCCTCTACCCCGAGCCTCTCCAAAGACCTAGTCACAACACAAATGAAACATCCTTTGTCACTAACCAATCCAAAACTACTTCCCGGAACCAATCCCACACTCTCGGAATCCCCCAAATCCCTAAAACAATGCACCGAAGACATCTCCCGAACCCCCGGAGCAAAGGCTCAAAATTGCAAAATCCCATGTTCTGAAATTGGTCTAGCGCCGCGGCGCCCAGCAAGTCAGAGAGCTTGCTCTGCCCAGAAACAACCTTGCACCGCGGCGCCCAAGAACAGGGCCGCGGCGCTCCTTCGCGAACCCAGATTTCTGGGTTTTCCTTTACGTTTTTCCCGAACCCAAACCATTCCAAATCATTCCAAACTCATACCTAAGCCCCAAAACCAACTCAAAACCCCTAATAGACCACACAACAACCTAAAAACGTCACACCCTAGCTCAATTACACAATCATTCCCAAAATTCACTCTTGAGTTCCATGCTTTAGTAACTCAAACCAGAAAGTTAAAAACTTAAACCTAAACCCAAACCACACTTCAAACTCCCTAATTCATAACAGAAATAAGCTTTACAATTACACAGAATCCTTACCTTAGATGAAGAGTCCAACCTCTAGCTTCCTTGCTTCCAGCTCCAAGTCAAGCTTTATAACCCCACAAGCTGAATTTCCACAAACAGCCATAACTATCCTTGAATTCCCACATTCAATCTCTGAAAATCCAAACTTAAATTCAATAAAGAAAAGTTCTAATCCTTACCTATGAATAACCTTGGCCTAAGCTTGATTTTGATTACTTCTAACCCCTTGATTCTCCTTCCAAAACTCAAATTCAACTTCCTTCTTCTACTTTTCTTTTGCTCTATTTCTAGGTCTCAAAATTCAGCATAAATCAATTTTCCAAAGTGTTATACGTGATTACATTTTCCTTCAGCTGAACCTTATCTAAACCACTGCCAAAAGACCACCTTATCCCTCCACTAATACTCTTTCCTAACTAAACCTCAAGGGCACACTTGTCATTTTACTAACATTACAATTCTACCACTTCTCCAACAAAACCTGTTACTCTCTATGGTTACTAACAATTACACAAGTTACCAAATCACCAGTTACCATTATCTAGCTTTCTAGGACCGTCTCGGCACGTGCATCACATTGATATCACCACACCCACGTGGTACAAATCACATAGCATAATTATCACATAACATAATACACATAGTCATATAACATGCTTTAAATCATAGTCATGCATCTTAATCATTAAAATCACACATAATTCCCATTATGCCCTCCAGACACACTAATCAAGACCCTTAAGCCTAATTAGTGAATTTGGGTCGTTACATTATATTTTACCGATCAAGGTTTTTGCGCCGTTCCAGGGGATTAATATCTAATATAAAAATTAATTAATTTTTTTTTGTTCTACTTTGTTTTTTTGTTCTATTAGTACTCATTCAAATCGAGGTTTTATTTTGTTTCAAGAATTATTTGTATATGCGACGAAGTAGACGAAAGGAATCATACTGGTAGATCTTGAAATTGACAGAACGTGCAGACTAAACTGAGAGATAAAGAATGTAACACCATGGATAACTAAGACCGTTACACTGTGTGTTTAACTTGCTAAGCAAGGCGTTTGAACTTAAATGTGTAATTAAAGACTAAGTCAAGGTCAAGTATTAAAAGATTTGGTCAACAAAATTGGTATTTTTCAATAAAAGATTAAGTTTAACCCTAGTTTACAGACTTGCAAAAGATAAATAGAATACAACTTAGCCGCCCTAAGTGGCAAAACAAGGTTTAACCCTAGTTCCTCCCAAGCTATCCCGACCATGGTGATCGAGTATGCTGCATATGTACACACCGCCCCTGAAGCTCTCCAACTCATGGCTGGTCCAGCTATCCCTTATCTGCACCACGTAGCACCCGTAAGCCAAGGCTTAGTAAGAAAACTTTAACCAACATGCATAACTAGGCAACAATATAAAAGCAGTAAACATAAATCATCAGATTCAATTAGCAATAGGATATAAGTAACCAATCAATAGTACTATTCAACCCAGTCAAATATGTAAATCAAACTCATCAACCAATATAAATGATTAAGTGTGAACCACACTTCTGTTTGTGGTATAATATTCAGGCTCGACACCCTTAGGCCGAGTCCCTTGGTCTCTTAGTCGACCTCGACACCCTTAGGCCAGGCTGTGTTTCGCACACTTGCTTGACACCATCTAAAATAAAAAGGAATGAGCTTAATGCCCAACAAGGAAAATCTACTAAAAACATAAATCATAAGACCATATCATAAAACATATACTATAAACATATGACGTAAAACATATATCCTATAAACACAGGACTACAATATTAATGGTCATTAACTCATTACCGTAGTATGTGATAAAACCATCTAGGTCATCTGTCTACTAATCGAGGTAGGTTAGATCACAAATAGTATATGATAACCCATCTAGGTCCTTTGTCTACTAATCGAGGTAGGGTAAATCATAACTCTAAACTACGATAATGATAAAAATCTTGGGATTTTCTTTGCTATCTAAGCAACTAACCCAAGTGACTATAACCTAAAACATATTCATATACATAGATAACGTATCAACATAACATAACATATCACATAAACATATAATAACACATATAATCTAACTTATTTTCCTTACCAAAAACTTAGATATTGGAGACAAGAACAGGATTGGAAAACTCCTAAAAACAATAGTAAGAATCATGAGTTTCTAAAGAAATGGTGATGAAAAAGAGATTTTAACCATCAAGATAGAAACTTACCGAAAACCATAAGTTTCAAGAAACTTAAAAACCTAACCAAAAACAATAAAATCAAGTTAGGATCTGGAAGAAAATGAAAAATAAAATAAAAGAACTATGATGGATGAAACCCGAGGATAAGAATACCTTGATAGTCTAAGACTTTGATCTACACCTCAATACCGAAATGTCACTCTATCTTACTTCCCAAGTGTTTAGAAAAGCTTAGATTGGAAAAGTATTTAAATCCCAAGAATGCTTGAATAATGAATGAAATGGCTGAGTACTAGGTCCTATTTATAGAGTTCAAGAAGTGATACTAAACCCTTTTAAAAAGAATAAATAAATGAATATATTGAATTATCTGTTCAACAGATGCCCAAAACTTAGTCAAAAACGTTCGGGAGCAAAGCTAGGTTGTTGAGGATTGTTTTAAGCTCAGATTCCATGGACTTACAAAATATGTGTGTGAAGCTAATATATCGCCCCCTATAGGCGATATATCGCCTCCCCCATATTCTCGAGCCTCAGTAGTTTCGTTCATGCGAAGTCGACGTGTTTTCTGTGTCAACCTTAGGTGATCTATCAGCCATATAGTTGCGATATATCGACACACACTGATATTTTAAACACGTTATTGCACACTTTCAACATATTTGAAGTTTGGTAAAATTGATTTGACTAGGTAAAACGTGATCATAATAGCTGTTGAAAGTATCTAGATCTTATAGATCTATCTTTTATTAATTTATTAATCTAAAATCCTTAAATCCTTAATAAACATGCATGTGACAAGTGTCACGCTCTTAATAATTCTCTCTATCCTTAGGTTATAAAAAATAATATTTATAGGACCAGCTATATTAATCAAACCTTATGTTAAAATTAATATTTCTAAACTATAGGTTAAACTTATAAAATTCATACCTATTTCTATAAGTATCCAACTAAATACCGGATTGAACCAATAATCACAAAAAATAAAATACTACAAACTACTACTACTACTACTACTACTACTACTTCTGCTGCTGCTGCTGCTGCTGCTGCTGGTGTTGTTGCAACTTCTACTGCTCCTACTCCTACTCCTGCTACTGCTACTGCTATTACTATTACTATTACTACTACTACTGCTACTACTAATGATACTTCTACTACTACTACTACTACTACTACTACTACTGCTGCTGCTGCTACTGCTACTGCTACTACTACTACAACTACTGCTCCTGCTCCTACTACTGCAACTGCTACTACAACTCTTACTACTACTACTACTACTACTACTACTACTACTACTATTACTACTACTACTACAACAACTACTACTGCTCCTACTACTACTTCTACTTCTACTTCTCCTGCGACTGCTACTGTTATTGCTAGTGTCTGTTGCTACTGCTACTACTGACTTCAACTTCTACTGCTACTGCTAGAGCTACTACAACTACTACTACTACTACTGCTCCTGTTCCTGCAACTGCTACTTCTACTACTACTGCTACTGCTACCGCTACAACAACTACTGCTCCTGCTACTGCAACTACTACTACTTCAACAACTACTACTACTACTACTACTACTACTACTACTACCACTACTGCGGCTGCTGCAACTCTGCTGCCACTGATGCAACTGCAGCTGCTACTGCAACTGACTGCTACTGCTGCTGCTACTGTTACTTCTTCTGCAACTGCTACTGCAACTGCAACTACTACTGCTACTAATACAGCTACTACAACTAGTACTCCTACTACTAATAATACTACTACTACAACTGCTAATACTACTGCTACTGCTCCTTCTACTGCAACTGCTACTGCTATAGATACTTCTACTTCTACTGCTACAGATACAGCTAGTACTACTACTACTGCTGTTGCAACTCTGCTGCCACTGCTGCAATTGCAGCTGCTACTGCTGATCCTACTGCTATTGGTATTGGTATTGCTGCTGCTACTGACTGCTACTGTTACTACTTCTGCAACTGCTACTAATACAGCTACTACAACTAGTACTCCTACAACTAATACTAATACTACTACAACTGCTACTACTACTGTTGCTGCTCCTTCTACTGCTACTGCTACTGCTACTACTACTGTTGCTGCTGCTACTGCTGCTGCTACTACTGCTACTACTGTTACTGCTACTGCTCCTGCTCTTGCTCCCCTGCTCCTTCAACTGCTACTGCTACGCTCCAGCTCGTGCTACTGCTACTACAGCTAATGCTACTACTACTACTACTACTTCTCCTACTACTAGTGCTCCTGGTCCTGGTCATGCACCTGCTCTTGCTATTTCTGCTATTACTGCTAATGCTACAACTACTACTACTAATACTGCTACTACTACTACTGCTGCTTCTCGTGCTCGTGCTCGTGCTCCTGCTACTTCTACTTCTACTTCTACTGCTACAGCCACTACTACTGCTATTACTACTGCTACTACTCATGCTCCTGCAACTTCTACTTCTACTGCTACAGCCACTCCTTCTGCTATTACTACAGCTACTACTATTGCCACTGCTAATGCTACTGCTACTGCTACTACTACTACTACTGCTGCTGCTGCTCCTCCTACTCCTCCTGTTCTTGCTCCTGCAACTACTACTACTACTGCTACTACTACTGCTACTGCTACTCTTACTACTCCTACTACTACTGCGACTATTACTACTACCACGACTACTACTGTTACTGCTACTTCTACTTTTACTATTGCTACTGCTACTGCTATTCTTACTACTGCAGCTACTGCTGCTGCTGCTACTACTACTACTTCTGCGGCTACTACTACTACTACTACTGCTGTTGCTGCTGATGCAG